>NW_018397267.1:3602079-3717077 GCF_002168275.2 Theobroma umbraticum | reverse complement strand
CTTTGTGTGGAACTTCACCTTCACCACTTCGTTCCACGAGGGGTTGGTCCCTCCATGGTCGTTCACGTGGGTTTTCACCACGTGATCATTCTCCACGTAGACGACTGTGTAAGTTTTCATTCTCCACGGAGACGACTGCGTAAGTTTTCATTTTGGTCACGTGCTTCACGTTCTTGAGGTCTTGTGCTGAGATTATGAGAACTTCAATTTCTCTTAGTTGATCTCCTCGTCGTTGGGACTTTTTCCGGCGATCCGACATACTGCTCATGATGTAGATAGTTGCTTGGTAATTAACTCGATCTTGCTTTTCTTTTGATTTGCCAAGCAAACCAATCTTTCAATTTATCCATCCACTGTTGGGCTGGTTTCAGTTTTATGGCCCAAAAAACCCAATTTCGTAGACCTTGCGAGGTGAGAATTTCCTTTGGGCCAGAGTCCATTCTTGCATTTTGTTTTGTAGTTTGGGCCTACTGTTTCTATAATGGACCTATCTTTGGACTTTGTCCCAATATGAATTACGCTAGAGCTACTAGTAGCCATAAACAATGATTGATAAATAATTCTCCAGAGCTTCGTTAATAAAATGATCCAGCTGTTGCTGCTAACTGCTAAAGTGTTTCTGCTTCCAAAAGCAAAATAATTACAATCAAAATGCCAGCTAAACCATTGCCAACTTAATTATTTAAGCAGATTGTCCTGCTTAATTTATTCTTTTTAGGCTACTAACCACGTTACTTATATGTTAAACTATGCCCTAAGATGCCCTTATCATGTCCATTTGTCAATGCACAGAATCTTCAAGGGTGATTCCCTAACATGATCCCCCATTTCTGAATTGGCCAACTTTTTGTCACTGATCAAGGGAGATTGACAACTTCAATTTAGATGGAGTAATCAATATTGAAAGACTTGAGAAGATAATATATAGTCTCATAAGGGTAAAGTTTCCAAGCCGATCGAAACCCGGTTATCTAATGATGGAATATAATCATTTGATACAGGATTATCCTCACTGGGGAGTGGGCACTAGCAAAAACTTGCCTGGATGGACTATATATTATATTCAATCCCATTTCCATGATTGTAAATAATGAATGAATGTGCCGTTATACGGTCAGTCCAGGCTGGTATAGAGTTTAAAAGAGTGAGAAAGGAAAAGGAAATTAGCTGACAACAAACACACTGCCTTCAAATGATTTTGTTTGTGGTTAAACCAACAAAACGTAGCTGGCAAATACTTGATTATTACCATAATCTTTCCCTATAAAAACATTTGAATTCTCTCCCATTTCAGTCAGGCTCAAAACACTCACTTCAATAGCTTCTCTCACGTTGTTCTTAAAAGAGTTCTTGTTTAGCTGAGTTGGTCAGAAATGGCGGGTAGCAAAGTGGCCATGATTTTGATTGCCTACACCACGGTTCTTGCTGTTGTTGCGACGGGAGCCACAGCTGTGAGTGAAGATCTCGGGGCGACTGCTCCGTCGCCAATTCAAGGTGCTGGAGTGGCTCTGGGTGTTCCTGCTGCTCTTGCTGCCGTAGCTTGTATGGTTGCATGGTTCTTTTGAATTTAGTTACTTTTATGTTTTCCTTTTCACTTGGTGAATATTGTCCAAATGTTTTTCTTCTTTCCGAGTTTCGTTGTGTTGGTAGATTGCTTGAGTTTATTCCGAGCAACTGGTATCATGAACGGATTCATTGTTCTTTGAAGTAATTAACTGTTAATAAAATCTTGATTTATTCTCTTTGTTTATTCCACTCTCCACTGCAAAAAATATATGTTTCAAGGTTAACAACTTTATAATTCTATTTATCTGCTGAAAATTGGAATGGTAAATCCCATGACATAGCATTAGAATAGCACTGATCTTAGTCATGGTAAGTTACTCCACGGTCAAGACTATCATACAGGACAATATTTCCATGATAATGGTAACTTGATCTTTGAAATTATCTGAGGATTAAGAAGGTAAATATTCAAGGGTGACACAGAAAAGGATTCACAAATTACAGTTATGGAATGAAGGCACTAAAGACGAGCCCATTCAGGTAAACATATAACTGCACAGTGGCGAGCACGAAAATGAACGGTCAACAGTCATGTTTGCTTTATGGAACCAAAAAGATCCTTGTAAGAACGCTTGGGAGCCTCAGTGCGAGAAACTATCTCCACAACTTTGAAAGATGATTCTGGATGGACTAATGACTCAACAGCAACTTCTGCAACTTGATCTCTGGATATGGTTCCTTCATATAGTGTATCCTGACGAGAGAAAGAAAAGCTTATGTTAGGTTACATGAGAAAATGATGAAAAACAGCAGAAAACAAAATAAAAATCTCTTGGTATTGAAGGTGGCCAAATGAATCCAAACCCAAAAACTGATAGAAAAAAAACTGAACTTGAATCAAACCTGACCAGACCTGAACTAACCAAAAAGTCAAAGACACTTATTTAAACAATCTGAACCCAAGATTAATCCGGTCTAAAACATAATAATTCAAACTTAACACTAAAAATGTAAAATTTAAATAACAATTTCATTTTAACCTGAACATGAGCTCAGCCTAAACCTGAAAAGGAGTCTGAAAAAGTTCCAAATCCAAAATTATCCAAACCCGTTGTGACCCGAACCACAAATTGACCCAATCCAAACTAACCATTTACCACCTCTACATGGTATACATCATTACCTCTGGTTCCATGACAACATTTCCTGTTGGCGGCTCATTTCTCAACCCACCAGGCCTTATTATCGTGAAGTCAATACCAGATTTCCTGACATACTGCTCAGCTTGAAGTTTTGCTATCAAGGTGAGTCCAAAAACATTGAGAAAGACGTAAGCTGGATTAAAAAGCTGTCCCATTGCTGCTCCATTGACTAAAATAGAGCTGATAAGAATGAATCTGTTAACACCCAGTTTTCGGCACGCTTCAACAAGGTTTACGGTGCCAAAGTTATCAACCTGCACAAGATAATTGATTGAATACTAAAAACTATGGAAGAGTGCCAATGAGAAATTGCAGTCATGCAACTTGAAGGCTATCAAGTAAAGAAAGGCATATGAATTAAATTATAGCCTTTCAATGACAAAAGAGGTCATATACTTGGGCTGCTTGTGGGAATTATCAAACTGCAAATTTAACATGACAGAATCATATGATATTGTATCGCATAACAAATTTCACTAATAAGCATCAACTACATATCCAATATACATGAAAATGAACTTTGAGCAGAAGATCTACATCCTGTCTTCTAAATGCAGGCAGCATATTCAATACAAGATCATGCTAACTGAACACAAAAAAAAGGCTATTGGTAAATGGTATTGCAATTATAAATGATATCAACTCATTACTGTGCTGGAGACAATCTGGCTATGGAGTTAATTAGCATCAACATCTACAGGTTAGCACTTCTAAAATGAAAAAGATCATATGCACAATGTATATATAGTTATTCATGTTGATCGTAGTTATGGCCATATGAATATTCACCACAACAATTAACAAACAAGAATTTGACAATAGGGCATAGTCATCAGTACAGCGTCATTATGCAGCTCCATTTTAAAGCTTCAAATTTGGAAAAAGAAACATAAAAGAAAGCAGAAGGAAAGGGCAACACCAGCCCTATCCTCTGCTGAACCCCTTGGAAAAAAGACAGCCAAATGTACCATCAAGATGCACGACCACATCTCAAAAGGGCACATCATATCGTCATAACCTCAGAATTTTCTAGAGAACACAAGAATCACGGGAAAAAACACAGTAGACATTGTTGATACATTGTTCCTCTAGATTATCGTAAATTAATTTAATATCAGGAAACAAAAAGTTGAAATATAAACGGAATAGCATAAATCTCAACTGGAATAGAAAGATTTAACCTTCCATGGAGCAAACAAGTCCCATCCTGGCCGAAATCCTGTAGCACATATCACAGCTTCTGAATCATCACCAATTGCTTCTGCTAGCTTTGCAGAACCCTCCGTGACATCTGCTTTCACCTGTAAAACCAGATACTCACATTTCCAAAACCAAATAAACTCTATATAACGCACATAATGAACAGAAACAAATTACACAATCAGAGGACACTTTCACTTTGCAATTCTAACAAACGCCACCACAATAATCTTAAACATAGATTTTATAGACACCCAATTAAACTTTCAGCGTGTAAGTTAATGTTTTCACTTCAAGACCAGGAAAAGAACTAACAACTAGAAGAGCTGGGTTGTCCTTTGAAAGCAAATTTTTGGCCTTGTCCAAATCACGAACCCCAGCCTTGACAGCAAAACCCTTTGCAAGTAGCTGTTCAACAACCCGTTTCCCAGTACTTCCAGTAGCTCCTGCCACAAATATTTTCTTTTTTACATTCGCATTTGTCTCACTATTTTCAGAAACCTCCTCTGTTATTTCACTTCCTTCCATCTAACAAAAACACAGACAAAGAGCAAAGAAACAAATTCAACCAAAAAATAAAAACACTATAAAGAGAGAAAAAGAAGAGAGCTTGTCCTAACGTAAGTGTTACCTTAGTGGAATTTAGGGGTCCGGTTCTGCTGGTGGTGGTTAAGGAAACGGAAGGGAAAGTTTCGGCGAAGGAGAGAGAGCAAAGGTGGAGATGTGAAAGAAGAGAGTTTCTGAGAAGAAGCGTGGCCATACATAGGTTTGATGAACTCAAAATTATAGAAAGCCCACCCCTGCCACAAGTCTACTTTCTTCTTCTGCTCGATTGGAGGAAACTTCTAGTTCTGCCACGTGCCGAGTTATATTTTGTTTTCTCAGGACTTTCTTGTTCACACGGTGACAAGAGTAATCCATTTCTCATTATTCCACCTTTTCTTTACACTTCCTATTTATTTGCCCTCTTTACTCTTTTTAATTGAAACAACTTAGACCTTTGGTTCTGTTCCCTCTCTGAAACTTGCTTCTCTTCTTTTATAATCTTTAATTAGCTATATTGGTACATGAACAGCCAATTGGGAGAGATCACCCACCAATCGATACGCTAAAAAGGAATAAAAAGTGAGCTACGCTGCCCGTGTTGTAAATCAGTATCCGAATGAAGGCTTGATTTTGTTAGAAGGAAAGCAAGTTTTACATCCGCATGTTAATAAACGATAAAACAAAAAATAAGGTTTAAAAGGTGATCCTAGTAAGTTCAGTCATGAGTAACTAAACCAAGCTAGTCCAACTTCTGAGCATTACTTAACTTTGTATAAACAAATGGGCTAAGTTCGACAAGCCTTTTTAAGAGGTGAAAATACATCAAAACTTGCATGTGAAAAGAATTGGTTGAGGAAAAGAGAACAAGATCCATCCCCACAATGCCGCAACGAGATTGCATGACACAAAGCAGCTCCGTAACTTGGTTAGTTTGGTGAATTCAGGTCTTCTCTTACATCTCATACTATCATATGCACTGTGTTGCCAGCTATCATCAATATATTATCATCTTGCAGTTTCTGACAATTGTGAAAAAAGTTGGAATCAAAAACATGTAAACTTGTGGTGTGACCCACATGTGGATATGAGCTTCAAAATGTTGTGCCAAATAAGAATTAAGGGGGGAAAAACATGTATCATTCATATGTAGAATATGAAAGCTTCACATCAATATTCCCATCCACAACCATATATCCATATTACCTCTAATAATGACTTGATCTCTGCACTTGAATAGCGGACATCTGCTCTGGTGTTGACAACATCCTCTACTTCTGCAATAGATAGAGTATCCTTGTGATTCGCACGCATATGCTGACCAAATATAGTTTTAAATGCTTCTATTCTGCAATCCATCAACAAGGAGATACATATAAGTATTTATGTGAACCATTGAACAATAGAGTAGAGCTGATTTTGGGGAATTCATAATTGAAGCATTTTTTAGGACTCAGACCTTTCAATTGAGTTAGTGGCAGTGGGCTGCTGGGCTGTTGGAGGATCATCTACTTCCATAGCATCTGTAGTTGGGCTAATTAAAGCAAAAGAAGAGAAGGTCAACCACAAGTACAAGTTTTGATCCAATACTAATTTTCTGCTGAAGTTTATAAGAACTAAAGCAAGTATCTAAATTATAAAGATAATTTAATTGCTTATAAACAATATTTATTTGTAAAACTATAAGCAACTTGAATTTGTAAAATCCACAGCTTTTTTCTTTTAGGCTTATTGCACGCTCACCCTTGACTATCAGCTCTCCGAGTTCTCACTTCTTCTCTCTGCCGTTCTTGTTCACGCTCCTCCATATCTGACAATTCTTTATGATAAATAGCAAAATTTAGAACTTTCAGAGCAGCTTCAACATCTATTTTTGTAACCTGCCATGATGAATCATCATGCAATAGAAGTATTAATAAGATTCATACCCAAATGTGTATAGAAGGAAATATAATGGAGCAGCCACAAGCAACGGCCAAACATGCAATTCAAATAGATATATAAACATGAAATCACCATATAGTTTTGGTCACAGTTGACCCCACAGATTAAAGATTGAATTTAAAGAGCAATAAAAGCAAGTTTTGAAAAGAAAAAAAAAGTTACAATGAACAAGTTGAGGAATCCCAAATACAATAACATTACAAGAAATGGCTTTTTTTTTTTTTTCAGGAAATAAGATACCTTTCTGCTTAACTTCAATTTTGCATGAGCAGTTGACAGACGAATTATGGTTTCCAAGGTTCTAGCCGTGATTGGAAGGGTTCCACCAGTCTACAAATACCAATCAGAGCATTAGAATTACCAATTGAGGTAAGCATATCAAGGTGTTTGTTGGTAGATTGCAAAAGCAAACCTTTGCATTTGAACTGGCATTTCTGAGCTCTGCATAAGCTGTTGCAATATGTTCTGAAGCCTGCAGATTAGAATATTTTAGGGTAAGCCCAGAATAAGTATATTACAGATGGTTGGGGAAACAAGTTATCAGGTAATCAAGGTTTGTTTTAGAGAAGATATTGCAGAATACCATGCACAGTGTTTCTACAGATTACAACAGAGGAACAAAGAAAAGAAGAAAGCAATCAATTTAAATGACAGGATAATATAAATGAATACTGAATAAAGAAATAAATATATATTTCACAACCTCATCAGTCAGCTCAGGCTGAATCCTGTGTTTGGCATAATGAATATACTTTTTGAGAAATTTTATGGTAAGAGTATCACGCTTCCGACCTCTTTCTGTTTTTCTCCCGTGTAGCATTCGGTTATACTTGACAAAAACAGATGAGTCAGTATCAGCTTCATCTTCTCTTCCATATCTTGAACTTCCATCAAGAGCTGCCTCGCCTGAATTATTAATTACATTAGTCTGTATACGTGCCACCAATCTTTAAGTACACAAGAAAATTATTTGCCTACCTCCATCAATAGCTGAGCGATATCGATGCATTCTCAAGACATGCTCTGAGATTTGACGATCAATATCAGCATCCATTTGATCCAAAACAATAAACAGTAAATCAAAACGAGAAAGCAAAGAGTCTGGAAGTCCAATGTTCTTTGTTGGAGTCAATGATCGATCATACTGCACATTCAATCAACAACTGGTATAAACTCAAGATTCACAACCCTGCTAGTGGAGTGACAGTGCATCTTAGCAACCAATATATACTTACAGTTCCATATATGGGATTTGCTGCAGCCACTACACTGCAACGAGCATTCAATGAGGCATGGATACCAGCTTTGGCAATAGTTACTGTCTGCTGCTCCATGACTTCATGTATCGCAACACGATCTTGATCATTCATCTTGTCAAACTCATCAATGCAGACAACACCTCTATCACCAAGGACCATTGCACCTGCTTCCAGTCTTCTTTCTCCTGATCATAGAGATATTTAATTACCCCAAGAGCACCAAAAATAGGACCACAGGCAGAAATGCTAGAATCATTGAAATACTTTACCTGTTTCTTGATCAGAGGTGACAGCAGCTGTCAAACCAACACCAGAAGAACCTCGACCAGTGGTTGAAATGGCCAAGGGAGCAATGTTCATGATTGCTCTTAAAAGTTGGGATTTTGCTACAGATGGATCACCAACCATCATCATGTTAATATCCCTAAAAAAGAGCAAGAAATTAGCTTATGTTAAGGATTAAACTCTATTTAATCCAAGGCATAGTTTTATGGACTGCATAAAGCATAAAATAAGAAGAAAAAAGAAGCAGCTTATAGGATGGAATAACAACCAGTAGGGCCATTACTTACCAGATATACAACTACAAAAACAATTAAATGACAAGAGTAGGACTAACCCTCGTAAATGAGTGCCATTCTTCAAATTCTTTTCCACTCCACCAAGCATCAGTAAAACCACAGCTTTCTTTATCCATGAATGCCCATATATAGAAGGAGCAAGGGAGTTACCTAGCAGGTCAAACGTGTCATCTCTCTCTGCTATCTTTTTAATGTTTTTCAGGTCTTCAGGACTGTAGATTGGTGCATTGGCCTCCTTGTTGAGCAGAGAGACATTATTAGCTATAAGGACCGTCCTACATTGCAAAATCACTCATTAAAGATAGTAAACGGAAAAGACCAAACTACAATGAGGATTAATATTTACTTCCAATAATGCACTACATAAGAGATACCTGAATACACCGTTCACACTACCCTTGCTTTTTCCTGGAAGTGCTTTATATATTCCTACAATAGCCACACGATCTCCAGGCTTGCATGAATCAACCAGGTCATCCTCTACTATAACATCCACAGTTCGTGGAAGCTGACCAGGTGCAGCATTCTCAGGAACTTCTTGAATTGATAAGGTCTGGTGATCTTTGTATTGGCACAACCCATACTCAGTAACCAATAAGTTGCCATTTTCATCCTGAAACAATATTCCCCACGAGTCAGGCTTAATCCAGTAGCCATACTGATAATAGAAGATCTAAAGCGTAGGAATTACCCTGGTAGGATACACAGACCCAGTTGGCAAACCATTGTTGGAGGTGATGTCTCGATATTCCCTAACAGTGAAGTTTTCAGTCGCAGGACAAAAGTGAACACTTTTGACAACCTTTGGTCTAACCAGAGAACCTAAACGAAGGCAGGTTCATGTTAGATATATACACACACACACAGTATAACATTAAAAAGCATTGATGGGGAAATGCCAAACTATATTTCTAGGATTGCAAACCTTATCGACAGCATGCCAAAGCGTCTTTAGAGCATTAGGGACTTTCAGGGCCCAAAATAAGCAAATTTCAAAGCAAGTGCCCACGTTTTACAAAATCCCATATTCACACTTTTATTACATTATGTGAACAAGTAAAGTAATTTATACTTGAATTTAGAAAGAAAAAGGGGGATAAAAAGGGTACATTTGGTGACAATGCCCTCGACGCAGACCATGGAGCCAATGAATTCGCAGAGGAGCACTCTGGGTGTGACACGACGAGAAACAAAAGGGCCTTCAAAGCCCACATGAAGTATTTCTCCTTCTTTCACGTACTTTGGGTCAATGCTTCTAGCGGCTTCCGTCACCGCATCGCAAAATGGTTGCATATATTCACTCGGATTCTTCAGAATCCTAAAAGTCAGAACAATAAAAACAAAAACCCAATGGACTTAACTAAAGCTCAAAAGGGGGAAAAAAAGAAAAGGAGAAAGAGAGAAGAGGAGCAGACCTAGGAGCCAAGTTGCTAAAGGAGTGGAGATCGGATATGTTGACGATGAGGCGGCGGCGCTTGTGATTTATCATAGCCTTGATTTCATCTTGGTAAATCTGATCAATCAATTGGACAAGAATTAAAACTATGGATAAATTATTACTAGGAATTTATAAAGAAAGAAAGAAAAATGAGAAGACCGGGGAATGAATATAGATAGATTAAGGAAAAGCACATCTTGAGACAAGAATTGGCTGATATCTTTCTTCCGATCAGCATAATCTTGAGCTCCCATCTCCATCTTATTGGTTCTCTCTTTTCTTTTCTTCTGTTACTAGTCTACGCTTTGAGAAGAAAACCAAACGCTATCGCAAATATGCAGAAAAGGGGGGGAAATGAGGCTCTCTTTTCTTCTTCTTTTTTTTTTTCTTTTTTCTTTTTTCTTTTTTCTTATTGCTTCAGCCCCACTAGAGAGATCGTGGTTTTGGCGGGAAGCACTGGGGGCGATATCCGTGTTTTGGCGGGAATGGAGCCAATATATCCTCCAGGTGTTCACAGCATTGACGGTTCCGCCGAATATGACTCCATGGCCCAATGGATAAGGCGCTGGTCTACGGAACCAGAGATTCTGGGTTCGATCCCCAGTGGAGTCGAGCTTGCTTGCATGCCTTTGACCTAGACCACTTGTTATTTCAAAAATGCAATAAAATTAGTAGTGACCCCTTTTCACAAAATTTAGAAATGGGTGAGTTTTTGCAGGATTAACTTTGTGGGCCGGAATCTATACATATAGGCTGTCCATCCCGGAAATCCGAAGAAATCGTGGCCCACTTGATAAAATAATTGACTTAAAAGATCGAGAGCCCTTAGGCCCAGTCTTCCATTCAATACATTATTCAGAACAAAACAAAATCTCTCATTGCTGATTAGCCTCATAAATAAGTTTAAAGAAAAAAAAAATGAAATTGGTCCAGACTTCTTTGGCCAGTTAGAATTCCACTCAAAATTATTACAACACTAACGATTACAAATGGCTCAAGAAAGTTACACGAATGGAGCAGCCTGATCACAGATTCAGAGCTGACTCATCTTATCTTCCATCATAAAGGCAAACTAAGTGACCAACCACCGATGAGATTTTCATGGCTTGAAAGCAGAAAATGCCACGACCGAGTTGTGTCCACCAAATCCAAAAGAATTGGAAATTGCTGAATCATAAACAGCTCAGTTAGTATTATGGTTTCAGTTCCAAATCCACAAAAAGTACGTAAAGGGGAGACAGGCTTGAAGAAATTGCAACAGGAACTAGTCATGTGGTTTCCAAGGGTTAGGAGTCTTACCCACATTAACCTCATGCTGCTGCTTTACATTGGCAACAGTGTCAAACTCAACTGAAGGCTCTGGATTCTGCATTCAAAAATTCAGCACTTCAAGCACTTAATCTATGAGAATAAAAATCACAAGATGTTCTGTTTCGAGGAGAATCCTAAACTGGTTTTTGGGTAACCAAAAAGAGCCTATCGATAAAACTGATAATTAAAAGTACTAATATTATTAATAATAACAGAGGAGGAGACCTGGTGTTTGGTGGACATTTAATAAAATAACAGAGACAGGTGCAGACTGGCAGTTTGAAGAAAAAGTAGAAATGGGAAACTATTGTATTATAATCATGCATGAACAAGGCTTACACACTATCTTAAGTTAGTTTAGATACATTTCCCAGAGCAAACATGGCGCTAGACAAGTAACTAATACGTACAAATTGATTTATGGAGGGATGCAGCCATCCTGTGGTAATGGCCTTCACAGTGGCAATGGCTTCTAAACCACCCGATGCACCCAGGCAGTGACCTATCATAGACTGAAACAAGAAGAAAAGCAATCAGCCAATAGCAAGAGAGCAACATTACAGTATGGTCATCTCAAATTTTGCATATTTTGGGATAGAAAGAGAAGGTACCTTTGTGGCATTGATTTTGATGTCTGATGTATTCTTGAATACTTTTTTAATAGCATTTATCTCGGCCAGGTCACCAGCAAGGGTAGAAGTTGCGTGTGCATTAATATAGTTAACCTGAAAAATAGGACTGGCTTAGTTTGCTAATTTTCACCTTTGAATGAACAAATTTCAGAAAATAATTACATTCTGAACCCTATTAGTTGCACTTTAACATCCAAAGTAGACAAAAACAATTACCCGGTCACCGTACTGACTTATGAAATAATTATGAAGTCAGTTTTCAACAGTCCCACTTAAATTGAAGCCTAAATCTAATTGACAATAAAAGCAATGAGAAAATTAGAAGTTAACTATATTCATATTTCAAGGAGTCTCAACTCAAAGACTTATCATTACATTTACCATAAAACAGAATTAGCTGGAGCTATTGAATTTATTTTTCAAAAAAAAAAAAGCTTTCAGAGGTGTCATTGGACCTTGATAAAACGACACAACATAAAATGGGGAATGAGAAATAACTGAAACCAGACGAAACTTGATTACTCCTATGAAAACATTATTCCTAACATATAACAAAAGAATTGGTTGAAAAGAAGAAAGAATACCTCCTCAGGGGACACACCAGCATCTTCAAGGCTTCTCTCAATGCAGGAAGACACCCCAAGACCATCAGCTCTTGGATCAGTCATATGATAAGCATCACAATTAACAGCTCCACCTAAGTACTCGGCAATAATTGGTGCACCTCTTTTCATTGCATGCTCCAAGCTTTCCATTACCTGGAAAGCAAAAAAATTATAACTCTTTGTAAAAGGCTTTTGCATCATCCCCCTCATCAAGATCAGTCAGGTTAATAACATGTAGAGACTGAGGGTTATATTCATAATAGCCAACTAAGTTGAAATCAAACCAAGAAGCAGCAAGCAAAAGCACCAATCCATTAACTGAATGCTAAGTCCCATTATTCAACCAAGTAGTTCAACATGATAAAAGAGGGGAAAAGTATGCAAGTATAACTGGAAATCTTTTCCTCACTTTCCAAGTCAGTGAACATTTATACTTCATTCCTACCAATCGTACCAACAATATGTTAGAAAGTTCACATAAATAGTGAATTAGTGCTCCATCTCCATCAGAAAAACATACTCCAAGGACCAAGATTTTGACGCTATGTTGGAAACAGTCAGTCTCTCATTGTACACACACACACACACACGATATCCACAGTCCATCACAGGTATTCTTAAAGCATGGCAAAAAAGCCTACTTCTCTTATCGACATTATCACATGTCACCAATGGAGGCAAAATAGGATGCTAACCAGAAATAGACAACATAAAAACCACAAGAAGCTAAATGATGCATCTATACAATTAGCATGTAACAAATGGAAGCTTACCAATACTCCAGCACCTTCACCCATAACAAAGCCATCTCTATCTTTGTCCCATGGCCTTGATGCAGTTTGAGGATCATCATTTCTTTGAGACAATGCCCTACATGCAACAAAACCCCCCAGCCCAATAGGAATAATTGCAGCTTCTGTTCCACCAGCAATCATCAATTCAGCCTCACCTCGACGGATGTGGTTAGCAGCAGCATAGAAGCAATAATTGGAGGTAGCACAAGCAGTTGAAATTGAATAATTGGGACCCATGAAACCAAGCTCAATTCCAAGCAAAGCAGATGCCATGTTTGTTATGGCATAAGGAATGAAGAATGGTGTTATTTTTCTGTAACCTTTCTCTATCAGATTTTGAACACCATCAGAAAACACTGTAAGACCACCCATACCAGTTCCAACAAGAACTCCAGTTCGCTCCTTATCGATCTGCAATGAAAACGAATTCAATAAATTTTGTGAGCACAGGGGAAGAAAAAGTTGAAAGAGAACACATTGTTTTAATGAAGCATTACTAACAAGAGCTGAAATTTCAACACAAAGCTAAAGAACAAAATAAATTAAATAACGTATGATAAGCTAAACCACTTTACAAGAGAAAGAATGAGAATAATGATTCCAAAGTCCTGTGAGCACTCATACTTTTCTTAAACATAAAAAAAACAGCTATCACTCTCAACACATCTATTATTCTCGGATCTCTTCATTTTGTAGGGTAAGAAATCATTCACAGGGATCATAAATTTAACTGATAATCTTATCTTTTCAAAAGACCTTATCAAAAGCATATTTCTGGTGCATGCATCACATGTTGTATGTAAAATTGGTAAATCTCATAACTTGATTGCTTCCAAATATAAGATCACATTAATATTTTTTATAATCGTTCCAATGAAGGGTTCTCTAAAGCAAATGTAAAAGATAACTCAATTTTGCATTATCTAAGGATTCTCAATATGTAAACGGTGCATCAAGTTGTGGAAAGAAAAGCTTTGTGTTTGAGTGAAATAAAGAGATCGGAAGACCTAGTAAATAGAGTTTGAAAATAGAGCAAAAAAATTGTGATGAACCCATTACTTAAATCAAAACAAGTAATATATTTGTTCAAGTCATAGGAATATGAACTTATGTTTACATCACAATTATGAAATACATATAAATATGACATGACACAGAGCATATCTACATAGATTCCTTGGAGAAAGAAAAGTTTTGATGGGGGAAAGGAGAAAGAGACGCTAAGAAAGAAATTGCAATGATCCGATTGCTTAACCAAACCAAGACTATAGAACATTCAACTCAATTAAATATGCACAAAAAAGAATCTATCTAGTCAAATAACAAAACAATGACTACAAAATAATTGCACTAAGGACATATGCAGCAAGAACCACAGAAAGGCATCAGGATCTTTAGAATTAAGCTACACCATGCTAAGTTTCAAAAGACACCTGTAAAGAAAAACAAATTCACAAAAATAAAGAAGCAACTCTTTCTTGTAAATATCGCACATTGGGCAAGCCAGTCAAAGAATAGTCTTTGGATTAGTAATTCAAAAATTAAACATGCAAATCACTTGCAAAACAATAACTACCCACATTATAAAACAGCTCAATAGACAAAACCCATCAAACAAAACCATAAAAAAAAGGGCCACCTTAGATAACTTATCACCCCCGAGATCAGCATCTTCCAACGCCCTCTTGCCCGCAACAATGCAGTACCTCAAGCAATCGTCAAGCCTCCTATCGTTCTTTCCATCAATGTACCCTTGAGAAGTGAAACCCCGGATCTGACCGCCGAACCGAGTTGGAAATTTGGAAGCATCGAAACGGTCGATAGGTCCGATCCCACTCTCTCCAGCCAGCAATTTATCATAGTAAGCATCGACATCGTTTCCAAAAACAGAAACCAAGCCCATCCCCGTAATGACGACCCGTTTTTTGGGGTCCTTCTCGCGCTTGGGAGCGGAAACGGTGGGGGACGAAGCGGTAATGGAAGAGAATCTCTTGGTCAGCCTTGGTCGAAGCCTCGATACATTGGAAAAATGGGGATTGGGATTGGGTTTTTGGAGAGGGTTTAGAGGGGAACCTCGAAGCGATGGCGCTTGGAGAGCTTGCATGGTTGAGGGAGGTAGCAGAGGGGGCGATGATAACGAAGTGAAGAGGGAAACAAAAGAAAAACGGAGGCGTGTGTGTTTTTTGTGTGTTGCGGAAAATTGGAATTAGCAGCTGCAACCAAAAACAAAAGTAGGCAAAATAGAGCCAAACTCGACTGCTTTATGAACGGAATTAAAAGAAAAAAAACTGGCCACTACTCCTATTTATGGACGCTCACATCCGTACTCCAGCAATGCTTCGAGGGGCCGTTGAGCTGCACTTACCTGCCACACAGGCATTCGACACGAGTTGATGTGGTCAAATTTTTTCAGTCAAAGATCCTACGTTTTTTTTTCTTTTTTACAAAAATAAATAAATTATGCCAATATCATGCTCATTATTCTATCTTTTCTTAAAAAATTATCTTAATAAAATATACAAGATCAAGGGTTATAAGTTTTTCAAAATACTCAAGTTTCACATCTTAATTATTTTTTTTAAACGATTAACTCGACATCATTTATTGAATTATTAATAAATAAATAAAATCATCAATGTCAATAATATGAATTCATATATATCAATAATAAAACATTATTAAATTAATGAAAACTATGAATCTATTTCTTAAATGAGTTCATAATTGATACAATGAGAAAAATTTTTTTTATCATTTGTCATATCTATAAGTTAAATGTGTTTTCAAAAAAAAAAGTTAAGCATGTATTTTTGTCAAAACCATGCTTTTTAATTTACATCTTACAATAATCAATGCCTCTCGTGGCTTCTATTGTTCAATAACTAAAATATTAAATGTTAAGTATTTGTTATGATGTCATATGTTAGGTTAAAATATCTAATCTTTTTAAATTTTGATTGAAATTATACAAAAATTTATTAGTTTTCTAAATAAATACTCTGTTTTAAGATTACAAACACTGTTAACAAAAATAATGAAAAAATAAAATATTTTTTATGTTTTTATTAATTTAAAAATAATAAAAAATATAATTATAATTATAAAAATTAATCAATAATAAAATTATCTTTCTACTCTTGTCGCATCAATAATCTGATGGTAATATTAATAGTTGATTAATAGTTAGACTTACAAATTAAACGATTTTTTTTCACGGAGTGTTTATTTTTAAAATTAATAGACTTCTATGTAATTTCGACTAAAACTTAGATAAATCAATGTATTTTACCTAAGTGTTAACATGAAAATATAACGTTATGGGAATATATTGATTTTTGGCTTTTTTTCTTTCTTATGTTTTGATATGTTATGTTAAGGATATTCCAAAATACACTTGTTAATTTGTGACACAAGAGACAATTGAAACATTATATACAAATAAAAAGGATTTTATAATGGTTATTTTACATAAGCAATTCATTTTCATTTTAATTTCAATCTAAGATAAATATCTAAGTATTTTTTAATTACTTGTGAAATTCAAGTAATATAGTTTCTTTATGTGGTATATAAGTTAATTGTATCATTAGATTCTAATCTTTTTACAATATTTCATTTTGATATAATATTTAAAAAATCTCATGAATTATTAAGTAAAATTTAAAATTTTTTATTATATTTAATCAAGTTATTAATTTTTTATTTTTATTCAAATAAATATTTATAACTAATAATTGATTAAATTTTTATTAATTAAATGTCATTTGTCATTTTATAATATATGTTAATGATATGACATACTAATATATAATAATGAATAATAACATGATATGTTAATGTAATATAATGAGAATACGACATGACATTTTTATTCTTAATGTCACGTTAGATGAAAAAGCAAATAATATTTTGACTAATACTAGTTAGTTAATCATAAATTAAAAGATTTATTTGATTTAAAATAAAAATATAAAATTTTAATTGAATATAATAAATATAATAAAAATTTATTTTAAAATTTTAAAATATCACGCCTTTCATTTATTCATCTATGAACATGTTTCTGAAATATAAATGAAAGTTGCCATATGTATATCTACCTAAGTATTATGTAATAAAATTTATTTATATATATTATTATAATGATATATTGTCGATGAATGAATAAATTCAAAAGAGTTTGAGTTAAATTTTTTTTTTTTAACTACAAATAAAAATAAAAATATTATAAAAAAATCACAAACTAATAGAGCAATTTCCTACCTAAGCAAAATAAATGAAATTTTGAGAAAATCATGACTAATTTGCTAAAAAAAAAAGAAAATCAGTGAGCAGTGAGGCTATAGCAGCATGGAACTAGGCCTGTGGCAGAGTTAGCAAGAGCCCAAGTGTTCTATTGTCAAAATTAACAGAAGCCCATACGTTTGCCAATAAAACCATGCCATCACTTAACCTCACGCGTGCAAGTCCAAATTGGTCCGACTGGAAACGAACAGGTAGCAGGTGAGTGGTGGAAACTGGTGAGAGCCGGCTGAGGCGAAACAAGGAAGAAGCTCTCTGTCTCCGTCTCCTGCCTGAGTGAACAATAGAGACTTAAAAGAACAAAATGGCAAAGAAAGCTACAAAGGCGAAAAAATCTCGTTCATCTTCAACTTCTGCTGCCTCTGCTAATAACCCCTCAACACCCTCCAATCGGTATTTCTCTCTTTGTCCTTGTGCTTTATAGTATTTGTTACTGTTCATCTCAATTTTCTTCGGTTGGGAGATTTGCAAGACAAAGTTATAGCTTTCTTTGTTTGTTGTGTTTATTTGTGTTGGTGGTGAGGATTTTTTGGGGTTAACAATTGATACTGTTTTTGCTTGGGAAAAATGTTAGGAAAATGGTGTTGAGGGTAAAATCAAGTGAGAAAATGAAGAGGTCAGCTCAACAGAGTGTTGTTAACGAGAGAGAAAAGAGACCCACGTCGAAGTCAAGGCCCAAATCGAAGCAGAAGAAGAAAAACACACGAATTGATGCTAAAATGCCCAAGAAACCCCCTACTGCTTTCTTTTACTTTTTGTGAGTATTTCATACGTATCATTTTTGTTCACAGGTTTGCTTAATTTTTGTTGTTAATAGCATTTCTTTATGGCTGCTGTTTCCCATGCTTCCTAGATTTTGTCTTTGTTGCTTTACTCTTTTGGCTTGGAAGATTTTCTTGTTGTGTTGAGTTGAAATCTATCTGCATATTCGCTGGCTGGCTGTCTTCATATGCAAAATTTGAGTTGTTTTCATTTTTGGTTTACCAGTGAATTGTGTTTCCCTGCCTTTAAGTTGTATATTCTTTATGGGGCCTCGGGAGGTCTTAGGTTCAAATGTACGTAGAAAATATATATATTTGGGATGGTAAGTGTTGGTGCTTTTGTCAAACGAGTTGCCTGCTAGTTTCATTGACTCAAATCTAACTGAGTTTTCCTTCTCTTTTACTCAAGGGAGGATTTTCGTAAGGAATTTCAAGAGCAGAATCCAGATATTAAGTCAATGCGCGATGTATGTTATGGTTTGAAATCACAAATCTTAGTTTAGCCCACAAATCTCTCTGTGTCTCTCTCTCTAACATATATGTTAATGAATCCTGCAACATATTGTTTCAGATTGGGAGAGCATGTGGCGAGAAGTGGAAGACAATGACATATGAGGTTCGTGCCTTAAATTCTTGCATCGGGTATCTTTATTCCCTGTTTCTTACAAATTTATATAATCGGCATATGCTATTTTTAGTTCGCCTGCAATATGAATTGTTCCATGTTCAGCCTGTAAATCATAATCTGGCTGTTTTCATGATATTGCAAAATAGTAGCAGTTATGATAACTTATATCGATCTTTTATGAATATTCTTATAAGAGTTAATTGTTGGAGACATTTATTTTTGGGATTGAGAAAAGCAATTTTAGTAATGATGTTTGTTCCTGTGCTAGTAAATATCAAAGCCATGATCATGGGTGACATTGGCTTGTCAAAGCCTACTTTTAAGTTCCCTTTAAATACGAGGTGAACCTCATTCATGATCCGCTCATGCAATTATTTGCATAAAGATGTAGAAAATACTTATTGACATCGTACTGCTCCATACTTTTAAGCATGTCTAGAGATATTGTGGCAATTGATATTAGTGCATAGCAAGGATGCCAATGATGTCGAGGGGGCAAGTGGTGTTGATTGTTCTTCCCCATTTGGACTTGAAGAAAATAGAAAAGTAGCTTTAAATAGCAAATGAAGGACTTTATGGACAAAATTAGGAAGCAATTGTCAGGGTTTGCCTAACTTCATGATTTCTATTTTGTCTTTGATAGGAAAAGGTTAAATATTATGATATCGCAACTGAGAAACGAGCAGAGTTTGATAGAGCCATGGCAGAATATATTAAAAGAAAGGTAAACTTGCTTTAGGTTTTCTATTGTACTTTATCTCCTAAGAGGTCTTTAATATTTATTTGCAGAACAGCTGCAATGGATTTTAAGCAGTTTATCTTGCTCAAAATTTTCATTGCAGGAAAATGGTGAAGATCAAGACACTGAAGATGACTCAGAGTTTGGTGAATAAACGTTAGGGTTGTTGTACTAAGAAATTTCATTGTTCAGTAGGAATAGGTGTATCGTTTATGACTTACAAGATGTATATTAATATGTTGAATATGTTCATGTCTGTCATTTTTCTGTAAATCACTGCTTGGGGAACGAACGCCCTTATGTTATTGCAGCGCAGATTTGACAGTTTATGCAACTATTCTTCAAGTAAATGTTCATGCCAATTAAGAGTTGCTTTTATTTTCCCCACTTTGAAGAACTTTCTCTGATCCTCTAGGAGTTGGAACTAGGGATCTGGCCTTTTCTGAGTTAGCTTTGGTTGATAATTAAATCCAATCTCTATTACTTCATGGTCTCTCTCTAGAGTAGTGCTAGTATAGCGGATGGCCTTTTAATTTAACATGATTTCACTGAACAGTGGCATTCCTGATAACAAAAATTGCCAAGAACGGATTTATTACTTTTTCAATTGTTCTCTTCATTGGTTAATTAATCAACTCGTGGTCGACCCACAATTCATTTGTAACAATATTTTTGGCCTAAAATGAACAAAAAACACTCTAACCTAGATGTTGAAGCTCCTTTCTCTGGTTGTCGTTTGTCTATCAGCTACTGTGCTCAATGATTCAGCAATGCTTCTGACTTCTGCAACCATTGCTATGACATCGTTGAGCTTATTGACTGCTGAGCCCACACCCTGTGTTGGAAAATTATAGTGCTAATTCAGTAGTTTACCACAGAAATAACAGATTAATAAGTCACAAACCTTAAAATTGCAATATGGGGTATAAAATAATTACTATATTCTTCAGAGTTGGGTAGTGCTTTACATACCACACCGGCAGCCCCTGCTGTGATTGCCATTGGTGCTGTAACTGCACTGAGTCCAGATGAGCACATAACAGGAATCCTGACAGCCCTTGAAATAGAATATGCCGCTGCTAATGTTGGTGTCGCCTATGGATACAAGTAACAGAAAGAACAAAGCGTGTACCATGTATCAAACCAAGGAATTTTTTTGCTTTAACATAATTGGAACACAGGATGAGACCTCAAACTTGCACGCATTGCATCAGATATTTCTTTTTTGTCTACCAAAGCACAATTACCTTCTCAATCAAACCTAGGACACCAGATTTTGAGGGAGTGGAACATTTGCCTCCTTCAGTTTGGATAATGTCAACACCTTCCCTTTCCAGCAGCTCTGCAAGCTTGACCTGTTGGTAAGTTTTAAAATGTTTAGTTCACACCATTTAAAATGACGCTAGTGTGGGCCAACATTTTTAACTTTAAAAGATTATATCTCTGTTGGTAACCTGATCAGGGAGGCTAAGTGTGTGAGGCACGGTTACTGATAGGGTCACAGAAGGAAGAATGCTCCTTGTCTCCTTTGTGAGCTTTAGTATCTGCAAAACATAATCAACAGAACTATAAATCTAGGCTGGTGAATGATGACGTTTATTGCTGAACTAGTAAACACATTGAATATGCTATCTCATACTTACAGTAGTCTATTAGAATCCCATCAAGACTAAAGTTTCTCTTTTGAAGCTATCTCCTTTCATTTTTTGTCCTTAATTTTTCCATGGAAAGGATCTAACTTGTTTCAGTGAAGAAACTTTTGGTATCTGAATATCTCTTAATTTCCCTCAAGTTTTAGTTCGAGAGTTTTACAGTTAAATATAAGATTGCTTATGGGGATCACAGAAATATATGTTTGGTACCTGTTCTGGAGAGAAAACTACACCTGTCTCGTAAAAGGAATCATAATTTCCAATCTCCACCTGCACTTGCCAGCAACTTCATTAACATAAACTAACAAAATTTGATCTCATTTTCTCTTCATTGCATGTCACACTACAACATCAAAAAACAAACTATCACAGAATTCAAGCTTATTAGTTTTGAACTTCAAATGGACAGTGAGTTTCCGGTCAAACCATCAATGCTCCTGCTTCAACAGCTACTGAAAATGCTGCTGGATCTACTGATGAAACACAAACCTGCATAAAGGAGACATGTTAGAAGCAGTAAGACCAGAATGTCACTCTGGTGAAAACAAAGCTGCAAATTGTTGAGGCGGCCGCCTAGGAAGCCAGACTATATTTAACACGTCAGATCCTATAATTCCATATTTACTCGATTTCGTGAGTAAATATTGTTTAGCTCTGTTCTTTTTGGGGTACCCACTGCTGTTCTGTACCACCTTCTTCCGGTTATTAACATGGTGGCAATGAGCTCTAAGCAAGATTAAACATTTACCGGAAGAGAAGTTAGGCTAACGGCCAGGTTCACTAATTCTGGGTCACAAGCTATATCCACATGAGTTGCTCCCCCCTGAATTACAATCACAGTTAAATTATAGATTTCAAATAAAAAAACAAAACAATAGTAAAATGGAATGACCTTGACCTTATCTGCAGCAGTAACAACTGAAGCCACGTTGTTTCTATCGAAATTCTGTAACCCTGAGATAATCTGTAGACGATAAAATTTTGAATCAAATGACATTATTAAACAACAAAAGGGAAAAGGAATAGATAAAGACGAGAAGTTGGGTTTTGGAATTACCTTGAGAGCTCTTCGTTCATGGAAGTCTTTCAACACTGCTTCTTTAGTAGTTGATAGAAGTGCTTTTGCAGTAGTTACACAAGCACTTCTTCTGACAGGTGCATACGGTTTTGAAGGGAGAAAGTTACCAAGAAAAGGGTTTAGGCTGTGTTTTAAAGCAGTGTTAGAAGAAGGAGAAATTGAAATGCAGATTGAGGTATGCATGCTTCACTCTTTTTCTTTATCCAGGTAAGGTTGTAGCTGGCTTTGGAGGGAAGAGATAAGAGATGCTAGCAGCTTTGAAGATCTTTAAACTGCATACATTACAGCAGATATTTTCGGTTGGCTACCTTGGGCTTGGGTAGTTCCGCAACGATTATTCGACTCTGGTGATTAATGGGCTGTTGGGCACAGATTTGCTAGAATGGGCCGCAATCATCGGTGGATATGAATCATATGATACAAATAGCATAAACAGGAAAAGAGCAATTCGCGTCGGGCATTTTAGAACAATTGACCATCAAATGAAGGCCACACGAGAAGAAAATACCTTCACCAAATTGAGCGGATAACCTTGTATTCTTACACTTCCTCGTTAGAAGTTAGAACCTAGTATCCCACAAAACGCTTGTCTTCTGTTTTTTTCATTTTGAGCCTTTTCCTCTCCCTCTCTCTCCTTCCACCTTTCTCCAATTCAACCCACAACTCAGTGTATTCTCAGAGCCAACACCGCCACTAGTTGCCATACCGAGAGGATGGTGTGGCGGAGGAACCAAAAATGGATCCTGATACAGGAAATGCTAAACACAATGAAATAAACAATGCCTCTATTCAATGTTTTATTTTGAACATAACCAAACACAATGGAATTTGGCAAGGTGATAACCCGTTTACCGAGTCTCTCCCTCTCTTGGTCACCCAACTCGCCGCTATCCTAATCCTCACTCGCTCTCTTTACCACCTTCTCAGGCCCTTCCGTCAACCCCGCATCATATCGGATATTCTTGTAAGTGGCATTGTTGATTGTTTTCCACTCCCATAGATCTTTTTACATATTACCAAGTTCATTATCTGAATTTATTCGCAAGAGATTCCTTATCATAAATGGAATGTCATGATTTATAAAACCATATTTGATGTGCAGGGTGGCATCTTGTTAGGTCCATCTGCATTGGGGACGACAATTTACTTTGCAGATTTGTTTCCCACAATAAATGTTATTACAGTAGAAACGTTGGCGTACATGGCCCTTGTTTTTCACATGTTCTTAGTTGGCTTAGAGATTGACCTAAATGTCATCGGGCGCATAAGCATAAAGGCAATAAGTTTCACTATGACTGGACTTCTTTTCCCCTTCACCGTAGGGATTGGCTTCTTTTATCTATTGCATGCATATTGGGAACATGATCAGTCTCAAGGTTATGAAGTTACTATACAAGGTAGTTTTCTATGGGCTGCTGCACTAGCAGTCACAAGCTTCCCTGTTGCTAGCGGAATTTTATCGGATCTCAAGCTACTGAACTCAGACATTGGACGACTGGCAATGCCCATTGCCCTTGTCAGCGATATGGGCTCTTGGGTTCTTATAGTTATTGTCATCCCATTCTGTTCTAATCCCACAAATGCACCATACATCATCACTACAACAATAGCCTACGTATTAGCCTGCGTTTACGCAATTCGTCCATTCCTTGCATGGATCATTCGCCGCACTTCTAAAGGGAAGGACCAAAACTACAGTAAATTTTACTTGTGTTCTGTTCTTGTTGGGGTTGTACTGAGTGCATTTGTGACGGATGTGACTGGAACTCATTCCATTGTTGGGGCTTTCGTATTTGGGCTTATTCTGCCTACTGAGCTGGCGCTTGTGTTGATCGAGAGGTTCGAGTACTTTGTTTCAGGGCTTCTGATGCCGGTATTCTTTGCAGTTTCTGGGGTTAGAGTCGACATCTTCAAAATAGCAGAGTGGTGGCTTGTATTGCTTATCGTAGTTTGGCTTTGCACTGTTAAGATTATTAGTTTCCTACCAATTTCGTTAGTCTCTGACATTGAGCCTAAAGATAGTTTTGCTCTCGGATTACTCATGAACACAAAAGGGGTATGGGCTATTCTTATCATTCACACTGGCTTGGATAGAGGGGTACTTCCTTTTCTATATTTACACATTTACGCCAAGGTAATTGATGAAACATTATGATTTACATCTCAGTTTTCAACTCTATTTAGGTTTTGCAAGACGACGACTATGCGGTGATGATGATTACAATTCTATTAATGACCAGCATAGTTGCTCCCATCATTGCTGGCATTTACAAGCGGACCAATCTTTCTACAAGATACGAGCGTAGAACTATACAACATGCTAATACAGAAACAGAGCTGCGAATCCTCGTGTGCATCCATTCGTTTTGCAGTGTACCTGGTATATTAAAGCTCCTTGATGTTTCTCAAGCTACCCAATATGGTCATATCACAGTTTTCACTCTTCACCTTGTTGAGCTCACTGGCTGTGCATCAGCTATTCTTATAGTGCATGACTCACAGAACCGCAGGTTTGACGATCCGGTCTTCGACCCTGACTATGGTGATAGCTCTGAAACGGAAAAAATTGTCAACGCCTTTAGAGAATATGAAAACAAGAACCGCAATATCACCATCCAATCCCTTACTGCAGTTTCTCCTTTTGTGGCTATGCATGGGGATATTTGTAGTCTAGCTGAAGACAAGCATGCGACATTTTTGATCTTACCATTCCACAAGCGAGCAACAAAAGAGGGGAATCTCCCCGAGATAAATGCTTCTCTTCGCGACATAAACAAAAACGTGCTTCTCAATGCTCCTTGTTCTGTGGGAATCTACATAGACCGTGGCCTTCAAGAGACCGCAGGTGCCAAATCCAGCAATAAAATCCATCACATAGCCATGGTATTCCTTGGTGGACCTGATGACTGTGAAGCATTAGCTTATGCATGGAGGATGGCAAGGAATCCAGGAGTTCGCCTAACGGTGATAAGATTATTAGAAATGGATACTATGGATTTCCCAAACGGCAAGGCCTCAATGCTTTCCTCAAGCTCATACCTTGACAGGCAAAGGGAGATTGATGATGAGTACATATATGAGTTCAGGCTACGAACTGTTGGGGAGGAACTTATTCACTACGAAGAGAAGATTTTACTTAACGGAGAAGAGCTGGCTGTGACACTGAAAGAAATAGAAAATAAATTTGAGCTGTTCATTGTAGGGAGAAGAGAAGGGTTAGAGTCACCCTTGACAACAATGTTATTTACCAGGGTCGATTGTCCAGAACTAGGGGTCATTGGTGACTTGTTGGCTAATTCCAACTCTGCTACGGGTTCAGTCCTGGTGGTGCAACAGTTCATTGATTCTAGCCAAGGCCTTGAAGATTTGGTTGCGGCACCAAGGTCGTCAATGCACGGAACAGTACGGGAAGTCGGGAGTGGGCGGCTATCAACTGTGAGTAGTATTGGGTTAGGGATGTGCACGAGGCAGACTTATGGTAGATTGCTAGATTCATAGGACACTTAGGAAGATTTTTGATAGCAGAATCCTCCTTGTACCGTGGGATCATGTCTTTCCCTTTGTTCCCACTATTATTTGGAATTTTTAATTGAAAATCTTTTGTCATCTTTGTGGATGGTTCAAACCATTGTAATATTATTGTACATTGAATTTCTTCTCTCTTGCAAGATAAATTGCTTTGCAAACTTCAGGACTCTAATGCATAAAACTGGTAGTGTTCATATAATGTAAGTGTTCGGAAGGCTTGCGAGCATGCCAACTAAAAGAACACTCTTAAGGTTCAGATCATAGTATTTGGTTTTTCTTAAGGGCTAAGGTAAAGGATTATCCATTTTTGAGCTGGCTCGGTATTAAACTATAAAATCAATTGACCTATCTATCAACATCAATATTGACTAGGGAAGAAAGTGCAGTGTAAATGCGAGGAAAATATATAAGTCGCTGAGCTGTCTCTTTTGATCGAGCCACACATTTGAAAAGAATTCCGGTAAGCAACAAAATATTACAGCTTTAGGACTTAGGAGGATCATCCAATTGCTTATTAATCGGTTATGATCGGCATTTAAATCGTTTTGGACCAAGATTGACTCTTTGCTTTATTTTGTCAAAGATTATAATGCTGTATTCATGTATGTGCCGCCTCTATTCCGTCTCTTAGAGGAGAATTTTATAGTCTCATGTTACAGGCTTACAGGTTAGAGCTAAGCCTGAATTTTGTCATTATATATATGTATTTGTTGTTTATTTTGAAAGTAAGAACAATACGGTACACCTAACCCAAACCATTTCTTGAGCTTCACACGTTACCTTGACCCCCAATCTCTTCTGGAAAAGGATGCTGAGATCATTGTCGCGTCTCTTTGTCTTCATCGACGATTGCTTTGGACACGTAAAGCCACCTGCCCATATCTCTCAGGCTCAGCTATTGCCTAGTTAACTAGTTTATACTTGAAAAATTAACCTCAATCTTACAGTTCTATTTGGGTACTTTTCTGAAATATCTAAAGCAAACAGAGGAGGAACCAAAACCCATGCCAGTGCTAATGGTGTCACATTGTTGCCTGAGTTGTTAACCGGAAAATTTACATTTTGAAAGGGTCAAGCGGCCTGGTTAAGTGCTGGGTTAGGCTTTAACAATTGGGCTGGAACTTTGCTTTGTCTAACACAGGCAAGCCAGATATCCACGCATTCCGTGAACCAAGGAGTTCGTAATTCCATTGCAATTATTGGTGGCAACGTGCTAGGGATTTTCTTAGCTGTATCTGCTTTTTTCAGTAAAGGTTCTGCAAACTTCAAAAGTACCTATGATACTATAGCAGCTTGTGAAAGGACGTGAACGAGCATATGGACTTAAAAATCAAATGCTGCAGACCTTTCGATTGTCCCGAGATCCTAGGGGCTCTAGCTCATGAGAGTCGTTGGCTTTGCTCATGGGTGCTTGCCTTTACCTTTGTCTCGTTTCTTCTGTTAAATTTTGGTTGGCTATAGTCCTGTTTCCCCTAGGAAACAAAATGTTCCTGTCCTGCATACCGCGACTCGTAAGTCATAATTTGGCGAACTCGGCAACTATATCCCTTAAACAGTATCACAGTAAGCGGCAAAATTCCTTGCATTTCCTTGGTTAGCATGGTTAAGAATCTATTCATAGTAAAGGGGAGATAAAGAATGCTTAATCAATAATGCATTGCAAGGCCCTACTACTTGAAGCTGCCATATAACATCAATCAAGGATTCTGAATTATAAAAGCAAGCAAGAACATGGGCTTTTTCCATCAATGATTCAAGGAGCCAGCCATCTATCTAAATATGTTCTCAGGCATCGTTATATAAGCACTCAGATTTGGAAATTGAAAGTGGCTCAATCAATCTTGTATAAATGCCAGAGAAGACTGTGTCTCCTTCTTTGTATCCACCATTTACCAAAGAGGAAAACCACACTCATGGAACTTTATAAAACAAATAGAAAAGCTGAGAAAGAGAAAGAAAGAACATTTCTCCGACAGAAGTTAATTTAATTCCCCATTAACTTTATACATCAAGAAACTCGCGCAATTAGCACAAGAACTTCCCCAACAAAGGTAGAAGTTACCAAGTTAGCTTTTACCAAGTCAGCTTTCTTCTCTACGTCTCCAGTTTTCCACCACCCTTCAACCCTGGAATTCAAAGCTCACATAATGGTGAAAAGCAATTTCTTCTCCATGAAAACCACCATGCAGTCCTTTCCCTCTCAAAACCCAGGTCAGAACTCAGAATACTACTACACCCAGAAGGAAAAAGGAAAAGGAACAAAGAAAGAAAAAGAAAAACGAACAACAAAGACAGATACATACATATACCGCTGTCAAAAGTGACAGCCACAACAAAGATAGAAGAAACAGAGGGTAGCCACCAAGAAAATAGCCTCTAAAACCGACGCAATCCTGAAAAGCACATCATCAACGAAGGAAAGCTGGATGTTTAGCCTCTTCCACTTGAAAGCAGACCCCAAAAACTTCCACCTCCATGACTCCTTCTTTATCAGCCTCTTGAACAACACCCATCTCTTCGTCCTACCCATTCCTTCCTTTCTTGTTTTTTTTCCTTCTTGTCCGTTTTTGTACTTTGGTCTTTGGTTGGAGAAGAAGACGTGTCTCGAGGCAGTTATATAGTGGCAAGGAAAAGTTTAGTTTAAGAAGTACACGAATAAAAGCAATCGTGGGGAGAAGGGGGGGTTAACTTTAGTAGGGGAGGGTAGTTTGGTAAACTTGAGACGACCAACCACCTGGCGTTTTAATGAGTCAAAATCAGAAATCGTAATGGTGTAGAACGTGGGGGGGGGGGCGGGGGGTCCTCGCCTCATGGAATTTTCAATTTTAATTTGCTATTTCCCAGATTTCTAAAAACTGTCAAGTGGCGTTTATAGTAGTGGAGAAAGTAAATTGGAATGGAAAATTTCTAGGCCTCCACGCCGATCATCATGATGATGGGAAGAAACTCGGAAAGCACCCGTGCGCGTGGACCCTTTTTCTTTGACATGGAATGTTCCTTTCCTTCCATTGTTTTGTAAGAATTGTAGTAGTAGTCGTATTTCTGTATTAGCATTATATTTGGACTTTGACGTCAAATACAGGCAACTGATCGTGACTCAAATACTAAATATACTTGGCTAAAATTCAATTAAAAATTGCCTTTCATATTGAAATATCCTTGTGCTTGATGTCATGGGAAGAGGTAAGACAGGTTTCGATTATATATATATATATAAATGTTTTTTATTTATTAAATATATTTTTTAAATTAAAATATAAATTTATGACAACTGAAATGTGATATCACATTAAAAAAAATAGATTGTGTTAAGAAAAATAATTTTAATCCGTTTTAAGAAGAAGGAGGTGTGAAAGAATATACTTTTCTTCTTTATTTTCGTTCCATTATGTGGCTGCCTTTGTGGATTCTGTGTTTTTCTAGTCATTCATGACGAAATGTCCTTAAATCGAACAAATTGCTTTGACGTCTCATTTTTCCTTATAAAGCTAAAAAAAGTCACATAATAATTTAACAAAAAAATCAAAATGGAAAAATATTATTCCATTTGATAGTCACAACAATTTCCAGCTATAGCTTTGAAAAAGGGGCCAAGCACTTGAATATGGGGAAATTGGGATCTTACCGAAAGGAAAAGAAAGCAACAAAGGAACTTCGGAAGCTTGAAAACAACATGTAGCATATAATTTTATTAAATTATTCGTGCAAGTCAATTCAGTTGATAAGGAAAGAAGTTTTTTTTTTCTTTATCAATTAGGCTTTGATATTTGTAAAAGTATTTCGAAATAAAATTTTAAAGGCGTTGATTAATGTGAATGAGGATGTCTTTAAAATCACTCCAGTAATGGACTAGATTAAAGTAAAACCTAAAGATACTTTTGATTTTATAATTAAAACAAATATTTTAATTAAATTAACATTATCAATTTTTCACTTTAAGAGTGTTTATGTGAAAATCGCGATATTGTTAATAATTAAAGATTATATTATAATTTTATAAATGACGTGTTTTTATTTATAAGATTTCATTTTTTAAAAATTAAATCTCAGATTGAATAATATATTATAATTGAATACAATTGAACAATCTTTACATCAATATGTTTTGACTTATAAGTAAGAGCAACAATGCCTCGTAGCCGGTTGTTGAACAATCTTTGCATCAACAAAGAGGAATTAATGCATGATACTTAAATGATACTTTTTGTTATTATTTTCCAATTCAAAAGCATAGTGTTTGAATTTGAGAGTAACCTTTGAGTTAAAAAAAAAAAAAGTTATGGGTTCACCTTTTCAAAGTGCTCTTTTTCATGGCCATTTGTCTAACAAATCCAACATTTTATTAAAAGAAATGTTAATCAGTGGCTAAAGCCTGAAGAATGTGCAGCACCAAATCGAATCTTATCTGCTGGAAACCATCAAAAACAGAAACTATAGGTTTCTGTCAATTAGTTTGATGGTTATTGATGTTCATACCAATAGTTCTCATCTCCAGCAAACGACTTGGTTACTCTTTCTTGATTGGGCTAGGGTGTAAAGTCTATGGAGGAATAAAGGCTTCAACCTTAGTTCCAGATGCCATACTTGGTCGGTTTATACATAAGCATATATTTTCTTTCAAAAATTCACTTTTCAAGATTGGGGAATAATCTTTTTGTTTCCTTTTCATAGTTTACCATATGTATACCAAGCATGTTACAGATGCTCCAACTCAGATTTGTTTTTATGGAAACTTTATACTTGAATGCGTAGTTTCAAAAAATCACCAGCTAATGCAAGCATAATGTAAGCTGGATGGATTTGAATCTGAGCAAATCAAAAAAGGGCTTGTGGATACATGGGAAAAGAATTTCAGATTTCGAGGAAGAAGGCCACAATGTTGTAAGAGTTCACCTATGTATGCTTCTTTTAATTACTAACTGCAAAAAGAAATGGTATGCTAAAGAATCTGACCAAACAAGAAGAAATTTCACAAAAACCTTGCTGTCCAATCAATTCCATCTGTATAGCCGAGTGTCTCAAGGAGCATTGTCACCAATAAAAGTGGGGGAAGATCCTTTTTCCCGTAAGTAACTACAATATGGCGTGCTCTAAAGATGGCGAGGAAACATTTATTAAGTGTAAACAAATTTATGTAGACCATGCAAACAGAAAACGTGACAGAGTTGGTCACTCCTTTTGCCAACAGTTTCAAGAAAATGCTCAAATTCAACAAATTGCATGCCAGCGCCTGTGCCCAAAAAGCAAGGGAGGGATGAGCACGAGCCCATATATTTAACCAATTCAAGTCTCCATAATCTATGCAGCTTCCAGGCATATAGCCCTTTCCTGGTCTTCCAATGCCTAGGACACCATCATTTTTATCACCATTTTAATATAACTTTGACTTGGCATGCTTTATCAAAAGCCACAGAGACTCACTGATTTTGTTCATGCACATGGCAGCTTATTGCCTTGCCAATTTGCCATGCAACAGTACTGTCATTAGGTTACAATGTTTAATCTTTCCATCACTGATGAAAGTGCTGCCTGTTTGCATGTGAAATTGAAAAATCAAGATAAGTTTTGTCAGTACTGCTTTGCCATGTAACATGTTCTTCATTTGATGCAAAACATGTCCGAAATCAAAGTCGCAGAACAAACTTATTCTTGCTGTCAAAACGACGCTGACTAGACTATAATGAACTTGCATGACAGCATATATAGATCGGTTATCTTTTAGAACCACCAAACTCATCCCTTAGGATTGTTAAATCTTGGTGGTGACTTTTTTGTAAAGTGTTCATTCAAGTTAATAAGTTCTAATTTTAAGTTGGACTAACTAATGGTCAAAGGCTAATTAATGGGCTTAATTTGGCCTAAAAAGGTTTTACTGCACTTGTTATGCTTGCCTGCATATAGGCTGTGGGCTTGTTAAATATTTAAAGTCTTTGATATAACCAGATAAAGTATGCTGACACGGGTGCTTAATGGACAATTTATTTTCATGGTGCATAAGATAATACCTAAATTTACATAACTTACCAAATCCAACAAAAAGATTATTTTTATATTTGAAATTTGAAAATGTCTAAAACTATACAACTTATCATAAGCATATAATTTTTGCCATTAAATTTCATTTTTTTTTCAATCTTTCTAATATGAAAATCATGCATATCCCTTTTATCTCTATTAATTTAATTATAATATTTCATTATTAGGCTCTTTCTAAAATAAATAATCATTTCTTTTTATTTCATTTGCATATATCTTTATGCCCTTTTGCAGATCAATTTTAACGTTTGGTAGCTAGTTAGAACCTGAATTAATTTCAATCCAAGTATTAAAGCTTTATATGTGATTCTTAATTTAAATGTTGAACTTTTTTTTATATTTAAGGTTGAACTATATTTGTTCTTAGAATCAAATACCAACCATTAAATACGAGTTTCAAGATTGATAGACATTGGTAGTTACCAAAATATACATATCCATTTAAATAATAACAATGATAATTTCTTGCAAGGAATTAGAAAATAGATAAATTAATTATATTAATACGAACTTTAGCTCCTTCAAGTAAATGGTACAATTTTAAATGAAATTGTCATTTTTGAGATTTAACTAATATCTCATTTAGCATAAGTATCACGGATACACCAAAATAAAAAAAAATTGAAAGTTCTCAAGCACTTATATGGCAATTTAATTTAAAATATATTGATCATGTAATGTAGTATACAATTTTGTTATAACATAATATATAATATTCATTTGGGCATGCTTAATTTAAAGGTTAAATGTTTAAATTGGGGTTAAACATTTAGGTACTTTTTCAATTAAGAGCTAAAGATTTTAATTGTAACAATTAAGGGCCAAACATTTTTAATTCCTTATACAATTAAGGATTAAGTTGATAGGTGGATAGAGCGTGTATCATACGTAACAAAAAATTGCATGTAGTTATTATACATTATGTTAAAAATTTAATTATTATACATTATGTTGAAAAATATAATTATTACACGTGATATGAAGATTTAGTGGGGACACACTATGTTTAAATATTAATTCTTTCACGTCATATTAAAAAATATAGTTGTTACATATCAAATTGAAGATTTAATTATTACACGTTATAAAATTTAGTTATTACTTGCCATGCACGATGAAAAAATTATTACATGTTACGCTATAATTATCATTTTGACCTAACAAAAAAAACTTTCTAACAAAACAACTTTTTTGTATCCTATCTCTCCGAGTTAGTATCCATGTCATGCGCGTGTCCTACGCGTGTCCTACACATGCCAAACATCTCTTTCTTTAACTCTTAATTATAAAGAATAGAAAATATTTAACTCTTAATTGTTATAATTGAAACATTTGGCCTTAAATTGGCAAAATCTAAAAATTTTGATCCTAAATTAAACATTTAATCTAATTTAAACAATTGTGCTAAAATTGCATTGATTCCTTGCTACCATGTGCTTTTAACCATATCTCTTTGTTTAATACAATTGCCAAAACATTAATAAAAGGGATGAATTTCACTTTTGATTAAAATGGTGGTTATTCACTTAAAACAAGGGAAATGAATATTCACGTATATCTTTGGATTTTACTTTTTTGAAATAATATTAACCCATGTTTTTTAAGTATTTGACTATGCTTTCTAAGGTTATAGATTTTTATTATTATGTAACGCAATTAAGAGAGAATAATATCTATAATTCATTTGGCTATATTAAAAAGTTGAGCAATAATTTGATTTTATATATATATCAAAGTACTTTTTAATTGTTAATTTTAAATATTTTTAATTATAATTTCAAAATATTTTAATTTATTTATATTATAATTTCATAAATTTTGATATCCAAACTAATTAAATTCATATTAAAAAATTCATTTGAGTTTGGAGTTACAAAGTTATCAATATTGTACGATATGATGCGATATTAGTGAAAAATGATACGTATCAATAGCTGTATTATATTTGATCAAATATCGATAACTTATCATACGATATGTGATTTGTATTTTACGATACAAAGACATATCATATAATATGGTTGATATGTTTTATACATTACAACAAAATTGAGTTTTAATATAATAAAATTTTAGAGGTGTAGCACTTTTAGCTTCACTTTTTTCACATACGGTAGCAATATAAAAAAGTGCAATCTTTGTTATTGTGTACAATTTTTATCATTACATTTTATTCATAATACATCAAAAAATTTATATAGTGAAGTCAGATCTACGAAAATATTCTAAAAAGTATAAAAAAAGTGTTATTAAAAATATTTTTAGTAATACATTTTAAAAATGTATTGTTTTAAGTCAAATTTGTTGTAGTGTTATTAGTTTAATTGTAACTAATTATTAAATTTTTTTATCTTCAAGATTTAGATTTTAAACAAAAAAATACTAAAAAAATAAATTCTTTTTTTTACTTTTTACTTTTTAATTTTTAATTAATAAATTAATATGAAAAATATATATTTTATTTAAAATATATATTATTAAGAAATATGTTGAGAGTTTAAATCAAAAAATTATCATGTTTTTAATTTATGCCTTATAATCTTTAATTCTATTAAAAAATATATTTTAAAATTTTTTATTTTACATATATAAATATTATTTATAATTAATTTTAAATTTTTTTATCATATTTTACGATACAATACTCGATACTAAAAATAAAATTTTGATTAACAACCATGGAGTTACCTCGTGGAAAAGAAAAAGAAACGCTGAATTACTCCACCCTTTGGGTTTCACCTAATTCATTTAGAATCATTAGTATTCAAAATAGACATTTTGTCCTCAAATAATATATTTAATAGAACACATAAGTCTTGATATTATTCCATTATTTAAGTTTTCATTAACTTAATGACGTGGCATGAATTTTATACTCGTTTTACTCGTCATGTATTGGAGAAATAATAAAGTTAGACTTAATACATTGGGTGGGGTAAGAGAGTTCTTGGAAGGTTAATAAGTGGTGGCGTTACATATCTCATTCGGTTAGCTTTTTAGGGTAAGGTAGTAGCCCCGTGGCAAATGGTATCAAAACAAACTCAATTATGACTCAATCCATGCCAAGCACTTTTGAGGGAGATAGGCACAGTGGTCGACGGTGACAAGGACGTCACTAGATTGGGTATTGTCGAACCAAGCACTTTCGACGAGAGGTAGGCAAGGTGGCTGATAGTGATGAGGCCGTTGCTAGATTAGGTACTATCAGACGGTGTTAGATTCTAAGCATTTCAAAGGAAGTTAGGCAACGTGCTTCAATCCTACATTGGGCAGGTATGGGAGTTCTTCGAAGGCTTATAAATAGTGACACCACACACCCTATCAAGCTTGACAATATCTGGAGTTGAATTCATTAACGGCGGCGATTCTAGGGCAAAGTATTCATTTTGATTACAATGGATCCAAAATCCTATGAATTAAGGTGAAACCCTACGAGAGTGGGGGTAATTTATTAAAAAAAAAAACTTCTATGAAAGAGAACTCATATTGGGATTATTAATATTCAAAAACTAATCATCTGGTAGTATATTTAGATTTAGATGGAATGTGTGTAGAACAAATTAGTAGCAAGCAGTCACAAGAATGTTAGAAAATAAAGTTATGTCAGGAAAATTTTAAGAACAATGAAAAAGGAAATGATTTTGGAGAAAATATTTGAGAAGATAACAATCAAAAGTTACTGAAGAAAAAAAAAACATAACATAATGCTCTATCTAATGAACGAAGATACATAATTAAAATATCAAATTGCTCAAGCATGTATGAACATGGATAGAAATGCAATTTAGGTATTTGCTAACATTACTAATTAAAGCCATCAAAGAAATGATCACCTCAACACATTTATTTGGGAAATTGGGATCAATTCTATTCAAGAACAAACCATCAACTTGTATGCTTAGATTCAGGCTTATCGGAGAGGGTTTACATCATTCTTTTTTGTTTTCGTTTTAATCAACTTGACTACTTAATTATCAGGATCAGCTTCTTTCACACCATTGTTTGACAGGAGCAGCAGGGAGGACGATGCCTCAATCTCGCTAACCCGCCCTTTCAGTTTCTCACGAAGCTCCTCCATTGATTGCTTCATCTGCAAAAGCTCATCCAGGCTAAGTTTGTTGACGGGTTTCTGGCACTTGTGTTTTCCACTTGCCTTGATCGCCTTATCAAGCATCTCTCCTCGTTTCTTCTCTTCTTGTATCTGCTTGAGAAGGTCATTAAGCTGCTGGCTAAGGTTTTCAACTTTCGCCTGCTGCTGAGACCCTACCTGACCAGAAATAGAAACTTTTGGTTTCTCATCCTGATTTAGAAACCGCTGCGTCACTGCCTCAACGCTCGGATGGCCAAACGAAAAGGGCTTGCCTCCAGGGGAGAAAACGACGATGGCAACTTGAGCGCCGCAAAGGGTAGCAAGCTCGTTTGCTTTCTTGAAGAGCCCAGTTCGGCGCTTCGAGAAAGTGACCTGCCTCGAGCTGCTATCCTTCACCATTTCCATCTCAATTTTTCTCCTGCCCATGATTTTATTTTATTTTTATTTTTGAGAGTAAAGAAAGAAAGGATATGACTTTGCTCTTAAAATGGACCAATATTTATAAGCGAAAACCTAGCGAAAATGGAAGGTTTTTGTTGAGCTGGAAATGTTTCTAATATTAGGTAGTACTAATTAATATCCTTCTTTGTTTCCATGTATTCTTATTTTTCCCTAATTATGGTAAGAAATTAAACATGTTTCCTTATTAGGGTAACTCCTGCCATAATGAAACTTCAACATTGTTTTGCTGGCACAATTTAATTCCCTCAAGAGAAATTTATCAGATGTTAGAAAGCAATTAAATTTTCAGCTATTTTTATGGATTCTCCCTCTTTTAAAATTATCAGCGTATAACGAATAATGATGCCATTAGGTGTACTGCTCTCCATGGTTTTCCACTGTTCTTGCATTGCCTTAGAGCCCAAGTATTTTGTAATTCACTTGGCTACTCTCGCTAAGAAGAACAGAACATTCGAACTCAGCTTGTCCAAATTCGATAAGAAAACAACATGTGCGTAATCAACTCATTCAAAGCAAGTGGTCCCCCCACTAAGGAGCTTACTTGGCACTGCTTACATGTACATTCATTCAATCTTTTATGAATTGACAGAAAGAATTAATTGCCACAAATTACACATTAAGAACCAACAAAACTTGCTGTAATATTTAAGTGTCCAGGCACAATCCTCTTAAAATAGAGTGTCAAAGGCAAACTTACCAAAAATCCTTCATTTTCAGGTCCACACAAATTAAATACACATAATTTTTGAAGTCATAGTTGTCAACCTGGGGCCATTTATACACTTACCATCTAAACTTCTAATAAAATGGTAACTTATCCTATTCAGGTTTACTTTCCAAACTAGTAGAAGCGTTTCTCCCTTAAAAAAGATCAAAAGCAAATAATAACAGAAGTCAACTAAACTTGGTATTTTTCCTTTTCCAAAGCAGGCTAGTCAGTGGCCCTTGGCTTGGTTTTTTTTAATACAATGAACAATGCCCACTTCTTGGTTTGTTTCCCATTTGGAACATCCATTATTCAAAATATCCTGATTTAGAATAAAGAACTTGAGTAATTTAGACAATTAATATAATTTGAGTGTAGATAGTAAGTACAATTGTAATCAATAATTAGACAATTAATGTAAGTGTAGTATAGATAAAAAGAATAATTGTAAAATTATTAACAATAATTAGACAATTAATGATTGGTATGTGGTAGGGTTAATCTTCTGTTTTGCATCAATAATTGGTTTTCTTAATTCTTCTTGTCATTTAATGTTAAGTACTGGAATCAAATATCAGCAAAAAACCACTGGAATCGTATGTAGAAACCAATTTTCAGGTTAAATCTAGGTGCTGTGGACCTTTTGATGTGGAAATTGCTCTGAAGGTTTTGGGTTGCATGCAATGCAAAAACTAAAATAAGTAAACCCCAAACCTTTGCCTAAATTATTTATTGAAATTTGCCCCTTTTTGAAGGACTAGAATGACTAATTAACTGGAACTTGAATGAATGGTGAAAAAAGAGAAGAAAAAGTGAATGCAGTTCCTCAAATCAATTATTTTAATTCCATTTACATTAATGCATTCAACAACATAAATTTGACAAATGCAACCTGTTTCCATGCAATAGAATATTAGCAATGAGTCATATGAAGTGAGAAATTTATTAGAAGAAAGATTCCTACCATAAATTCCATACAGTATAATTAGTTTCTTAAATATAGGTTTTGTCTGTCGATAAGAACCGTGATTAATCCTCACGTGAAAACTAGCTAAGATAATTCATGGCAGAGGAGTCTTCAGGAAATTCCATTGATTATAATAAGTATACATCCCATTTTTATCTGGCTGCAAAACCTGACTCGAGAAGAGAGCATATTCTACTGTAAAATATTCTTCTGTTTCCTTAACATGAAAACATTTTAAGGTTATCCTGAAGTGAAGGTGCCACGGATGTGAGTCATGTTTAGTATCAAGCTCAAATGTTTTCTTACAGATAAGTTTTCTCTTAAGGAGTAATAGTGATAAGAACGGATGAAAGACTTCATTATAATCACCAGTTTATTGAAAAAAGATAAGCAGGTACTGGTACTCTAATACATAACTGAAAGAGACCTAGGAAGATAACCTAGGAATGCTATAACAGATCATAGACTTGATGTTCGCTGGTTACATGATCATGAATGTCTTCACCGGTGCCAAAATTCACCAGCCTAAGATCCATAAGAAAGAGATAAATAACAACTAACAAGGAAAACTAAATTTTTGGCTTAAGTAAAAGATTTTACTTATCCAAACAAGTAGGGGAAAACCCCTACTACAGAAACAAGGTAGTCTTTATTATTCCGCAAGATAGTTTGAGTTGGTCGGGACTACTGGCGACCAGGGCCGAAGCCAGGAGGAAAGAAACCAGGAACTTGCTCATTTAGATTGGTAGGGAACGGATTGGTAGGAAATGGAGTGGTCAGCTGAGCAGGAACTTGCTCATTTAGATTGGTAGGGAACGGATTGGTAGGAAATGGAGTGGTCAGCTGAGCAGGAACTTGCTCATTTAGATTGGTAGGGAACGGAATGTTAGGAAATGGAGTGGTCAGCTGAGGCAGGAACTAGCTCATTTAGATTGGTAGGAACGGATTGTAGGAAATGGAGTGGTCAGCTGAGCAGGAACTTGCTCATTTAGATTGGTAGGGAATGGATTGGAAGGAAATGGAGTGGTCAGCTGAGCAGGATTCATTAGAGCAAGCTGTGACGAAGTGGCTTCAGCACTCTTCTCTTTCATCTTGCTATGGAGACTGGTGCGAAGCTCCGCAAAAGATGAATACAGTTTTTCAAGCTCCTGCTGGTTAAGTTGATCAATGGGAGCTTCCCACCAGCCTTTAGTTTCTTTCCCGCTGGTCAGCTGGTCGAGCTTCTTTCCTCTCTCTTTCTCTGCATCCAGCTGGGTAACGAGCTCATTGTGCTGCTGGGCTAGAGTATTGATTCTGAGCTTTCGGTGAGCCTCCACAAGAGGGTGAGTGTTGTCATTTGGAGGGGGGTTTTGGTTAAGATAGCGGTTAACAACAGATTCAACAGAGGGGTGACCATATGAAAAGGGCTTACCTGCTGGTGAGAAAACTATAAAAGCAATCTCAGCACCACACAAAGTAGCTAGCTCACTTGCTTTCTTGTAGATCCCTGATCTGCGTTTTGAGAATGTGATCAACCTGTCATCCCCATTTTCGATCTTCTTCATCTCAATCTTTTGCCTGCCCCTAGTTTTCTTGCCAGAGCCTGACATCTTATGAGAACAGAAGAAACAAGGTTAGAAAGGAATGTTATACAAGCCTTCTAGGCTGTTTGGGATGAAGGTCTTGTTGGCTGTAGATGCATATATATAGGACAGGGAAACTCAAGAAATTAAATGCACAAGGTAGCCCTCTAGTTGTCTCCTTTCTGTCTTTGCCTCTCTTAGCATATGAAGAACAAATGTCTCCATTGGCACTATAAATTCTCACTTTAGCATGTTTAATACTAACCATCTCTCTCATATAATATAAGAAGTGTCTAATAAGTGATTAACCATATATCATTAGGCTATGGCACTATGATGTATCCCTTTCAACAACTATTAACATCCATTGGACGTTTTTCATCAAGTATCATGTTAGCAATTGAGAGTCCGGTCTCCGATCAGTAGGCAGCTATGTTTCTTAAATTCTTTACTTATAAAATCTTGACTCATCGATCGTGTTTTTAAGGACGCGATCATTGCCAAATAACGTGCTGATCAGCAGTGCAGTTGCGCTGTATAACTACCCGGTCTAGTATATAATTGTTGTGCAAAAATTTTAACTGATAGAGTTGGGAGCATGCTTTGCCAGTGGGGAAGACTCATTAAGAGTCCTCTTAATGGTAAACAAATCAAGAGCTGTCTTTAATGCCAAGCAATTAAGATGGTAACAAAGTAATTATCAGTAAAATAGTTTCTGATACAGCACTGTTTTCCTGTACAATATTAATTTCCAAGGCTGAGGATTACTTCTTTTACTATCTGCTATTCTATGCCAAAATGAATGCTTAAAGAGGGACAGTGCAATTATGTTCAAAGTTACTTAGCTGCTATCTTATATATGGCTATAACAATAGGATTTCTTAAGGAAAGTCATAAGTTAACACCACAGCTATCATAAGTTGAAAAAGGTTTATCATGGTGCATTCTAAGTCAGTTTTATGTTGAAAAGTATTACGAAAAATTGATATGTACCATCACTCAGTAAAGTTAGAACTTAGAAGGCTTACCCTGGAATAACTGATTGAATGAGGGAAAAAATTAAAGGAAGAAAAAGTATGAGGACTTCAAAAGAAATCTAGAAAAAAGACACCAAGGACATTGAAGAAAATATCTGCTCTCTAATTTTTTATATAGCACGTTATAGTAAATTTTAGCAAAAGTCAGGCTGTAGTATTACCTGTTTCTATCAATGCATTATGATGATGCTATCGGTAGCATCCACAGTAAACCTGGTTTTGCATCTCAAGTAAGCGTTACCATGAAAGAGTGCAATATTTGCAGCAGAGTAATATAGAATGGAATAGATGAAGGCATTGAGTTATTCTGATAATTCAACTTTTAGTGTTATTGCAAATTGCAGTACTAGAAAAGTTCTTGGATGCAAACATTGTGTTGAAGTACTTTTAATATATCAGTCATATGGCCATGAATTACAAAGAAATTGTAAATAAGAGAAGCATTGCTGTATGGAAGACACAATAAACAACATAACTCCCCACAGAACAGGGTTATCCGGTTCAGCATTTTCCATATGCAAAAGCAACAACCATGAAAAAAGATGTAGTATCAATTTTATTAATAATTAATGTTGAGTTCAGTGCCTGCTTTCATGGAGTTCATTGGTTGGAGCGATAAGAATGAGGCTTGAATGATGACTGGTGATGGTACTTAATGGAGTTCTTCCTATCACCACTCACTGTTTATTTGTTGGAGCTGTTGCATGTTCATTGGATCTATAGAAATGAAAGTACTGAACTTGATTGCTATAAATCAGTACTGCCATTCGGGTTATAGACTTAAAAGTGTCGTTCCAATGAAGCCACCAGCGAAGTCCTTTGGCCATAAAGCGATAGAATTTGTTGCAGGTTTGCAGCCTACTTCAACCAAAGTCCAGAACTCTCCACCTATAATATCAATATCTCTCTTCTTGATTTGGTATTTTTACACTCTTGGTTCTTTTAATTTGAAGGAAAGAAGAAGATAATTCTATTTATTCTTTTATTGTTCTTAATTCATATACATAAATTGTAGGATTCTATTTACTTTCATAATTTAATTTCCATAGCATACATGCTCATATAACTGCTCAGTGATAAATACCAAGTACTTTGTTCACAAAAATGTTGCAATTTCTCTTATGGTCATCTTCATTTCAGAAGTATTCATGCCTGTAACTTGCAAATGGATTTGTTGCTTGAGCAGGATTTGTTGAAGGCAAGGACAAAGCAGAAGCTCTAATCTTAATCTCATATATACACCTCTAAGCAAACTCCTATGGCGCAGGCGCCTATTTGTAATGGATTCAATGGACGGATGGCCATAAGAGAAGGGCTTTCCAGTTGGAGAAAACACCAGTATGCCAATTCCATCTCCACTTAAAGTGACCTGCAGCTCGTTAGCTTTCTTTTAAACCTGATTTTCGTTCAGAGAATGTTATGAACCTTTCACCATCATCTTCATTTCTCTTCATTTCAATCCTTTGGCAAGCTTTGGTCTGCTTGCCACAAATCCACGATCAAGAATTCAGTATATCAGACTTAGACAAGGAAGAGGGTGTATTTGAACTATTTTTATGTACACAGTTACACACAAGAAGGGATGCAATGGCAGTTCTTCTTCTATAATCAATCTAGGGGTTTAACAATAAGAGGAAAACACAGGTTATCAGTGAATATCTAAAGGAGCCTAGATTCCTTGCAATGCCGAAATCTAATACCATCCATTTTGTAGATACTTATACAGGAACCATATTCATGAATATGCTTCATATCAGTATAGACTGCACTCTGAAATGCATTGCAAGGGACGGTAGGGAAGATTTGGTCCTATGAAAACTGTCTAGGTTGTCACCTTTCCTATATTTAATTTTCCTTCCAAATTGAGCGTCTAGGGATGATTGTATTTCCATGTATAGAGAGCGAAAACAAATACCGAACCCCTCACAAAACTGAGTTGGCGTTTACCTGTTCTGGTTTAGTACGAATTAGATTTGTTTATGTTATGTCAATATATACTATAATGCGAAAATTCAATTGGACAAGAGCTATATTACGGAGGGGCCACTTTTCACATATGGAACATTATAGCATAAATACTTCATCTTAACTATCAAACATGAGAGGATTAATTTACTTGTCATTTAGAATGAAGTATTGTTCTGCATTAGATAAAGAGGAAAACTGAGTTACAATAACAATAGCTGAGTACTTGAGTTGAAGTGGGAGACACCTATAACCCTACTGCATTTTTTTTTGGCTTCATTACTATATTATTTTCCATAGAATCTTTTCCAAGAATCAACACATGATTCATGATTTGATGATGTTGGAAGCATTTCCAAATCAAAATAATATGGTTAGTTCAGCTGTGCCCTCTCTAAAAGATGCTCGACCTTCCAACCACTTTAATAACTTTGTATTGTACAGCTTTTCAATCATTAGAGCCAGAGATACTGTCAATAATCATTCATTCATCACTGCTTTCTTGAAGATGGCATGAGGGCTAATTCCAACTAAACCAATTATGCATAGGCGGCCATAAGGAGGCAAAAGGCTTTGTCTTATAGGAGTGTGCCTATGTCTGCAAGAGAGAGTTTTCCAATATTACAAAGAGAAGATGCCAAGAGTGAAATATGTAATGAGAAAAAGAATACCTTAGGAAACAAACCTTTTGTTTTTAATAGAGTGAAGTAGGCATGCACGTGATGAATTGAAAATGCAAATTGCAATTGACTAATAACTAGGATAATCAGTGGTCTTTGTCGCAAAGTATAGAATCTTAATTAAGCTAAACCTGACATAAACCTTTTGTCCTCTCTTGTATTATTTGCTGATGGTTGCGTGGTTGGAAAGTCCTGGCTTTTGGGGTGCATTTCATATGCCTAATAAAACAAGTGGAGCATGTTCGATGGTGATGATGATGATGAGAAATGGCACTGTAAAACTGGATGGTAATATATTTAAATTAAAAAGAGCTGTCTCTATTCAGTTTGTAGCTTAAACCCCAATCAGTTTGGATAGGGATGGCAATGGTAACCTGTTACAGGACACCCACGGATACTCGATTCCGTTATATAAAATTAGAGTACTTTATAATCAAGTTTGTGACAAGTTTTGATAGTGATTTCACTACCCATATCAGGTTTGGGTACTTTAATACTTGATCTTGTATCTGAATTTAGTTGAAGAAGGTTATCAAGTTGGACCTCTTCTGTTTGATATTTTATGAGGAAAGGTGTGTATATGTCTACTGATATCTGTTCAGGGTCTCTTTATTTTCTATCCAAGGGAGAAGGAACAAAGTTCTCATTGCGAACTTTCAACAAAGTTGGTCCAAAGTGGAGGGGGAAAAGAAAAGGAAAGAAAGAAATCAACTTGCAATATCAGGGAAATGAAAGGCAAACAGTGGGATAAGATTAATGTTAAAACCAGTGGCATAGGCAAGGCTGTCTATTGTCTCGGTTGAAAGTGAATTGTCCTAAGACAATGAAGCTCTTGTAATTCTCAACATAGAACAGTTGTGCTGAATAATTATGGGACCTAAATCGAATGAGGAGTGGAGAAACATGGTTGTGGAGTCTGATTCTCAAATTTCTCTGCATTTGATCATAAATGGGGTTTCCTCTTGTCATTCTTTTAGCACTCTTGTTAATGATTGCAGGCATCTGCTCCACCTCATTCCCAGTAGCAGGGTGAAGCATATCTACGGAGAGGAGAACAATTGTGCTGATCAGCTTGCCAAGTTAGGGGCCATGTTGGACTCTGATTTTGTTGCTATGAATTTAAAGTTGCTTGCTGATGGAAATGGAGATTACTTTCCCTAGGACTTTCTAGTTCCAGGCTTTCTTACCTGCTATTGTCTGTGTTTTTATGGTATTTTCCTTTCTTCCCCAAACAACATAGAACAGTTGTTTTCTTCAAGCATTCAACCACCAAAGAAATTCAACGAAGGAACAATTAAGTCCTAGTTTCTTCAGGCCAATCCATGCTCTGGCTGACTCAAGACGAGCATCCCCCATATATGGAGGAAGAATGGAAAGTGATTGGTAGAACAATTATTGGTCATGGACCATTTCCATTTCCCACCATTCTGCTTACTATCCCTCACACGTGCATCTGGTTTAGGTTTAAGTTCGTACGATAGTACTTTTCATAGGGAAAAACAAAGATGGTATAAAAAGCAAAAAAAAAAATCAAAACATTGATAATACCTCTTAATTTATATGACATCATAATTGGATTTTATTTTTGGGTGTGACTAAATAAAAAAAAAATTATGAGAGTAGACCCTAGGGTAATGTTGATGGATTTTGATTCCATTAATCAAGATGACTTGAACACTTAAATGATTTCAGCAAAACAAATGACTTGAAAAGGATGGAAAATAATTTTATATTTTTTCACTAATATCTCTTCATTTACGATTTTAAACGGTTCAATATCTAATGACACACATTAAAAATATATATATATATTTCATAATTATAAATATTACAATATTCTCTTTTCAATATATTAATCAATACCTTTTCATATATATTAAATATTATAATATTATTTTTTAATAATCATATTTTTTTGTAATTACATTTAAATATTATAACATTGTCTAAAAATAAAACGGCATCTTTATTATGATCACATGTGCCTAAAACATAATATTAGTTTATTTCCATAAAATTTTAATCCTAAAAGTATAAACTTAAATCAAACAAAGGTTAAGTAGTAAGAAAGTGAAAGTATATAATATAAGAAAAAAAAGTATATAAAACTGTCATTTTTTAGGGGCCCTAATAAAGGTCAAAGCTTTAGGTCAAAAAGAGATCACACACCATCACAGGTATCTGCTTATTTTCTCAACGCTCGAAAGCCACCCTCGTGTTGGTATCTAACAAAAACCCGTATCTTTTCTTTTTTTCCACAAACTTCCATTAAAAAGTCTCCAATTTACCCTTCCCCAAGAGAACTAGAAAGGTACTGTGGAAATAATTTCCTTCCTCTTAATTATGGCCATTTTGGTTTTTATATTTCTGAATATGAAAAAAGAGAAAAAAAATTCCCATAGATAGCAACCAAATCACTGAATCAGCAACAAAAAGGAAACAACAAGATCTTCCATGAAAGATACTTCGAAAAGATTTCATTTTGAGGCCGTACACTTCTTTGTTTTAAAGACCCAGAAGCGTTTTAGCCTCTTTTACACTCTCTTTCGTTTTTCAAGCAGCAGGAATAATAAAAGGATACAAATATAGTCCTTTATTTTTTGTTTTGTAAAGCAGGGGAAAAGGAGAGATAGACAAATGTTTGAAGAAAACGAAAAGTCTTGTAGTTTTCCACGAGAACTAATTGGAGTGAACGTGGGTCTTGCGTTCTTTGATGGCATTATTGCCGTTATTGCTTTTAGTCAGGTTTGTTTGTTCTTTTTTTTTTCTTTTCTGATTTCTTATTGTTAAAAATTTGATATTTTTGGATGTTTAGTGAGCTTTTGATTGATGGGTAGTTTGAAATATGGGAGAAATGTGGGCAGCAATGTGTTATAGGATTGTTCCATCGGGGTTTTGCATTCGGCATATTGTGATTATAGTTTCTGTTTTCTTCTTCATTTGATGATTGTAGAAAAGAAGACTTTGATAACTTGATGGATTGGTCATTGACTCATTGGTTTTTCTTGTTAATGTTAAATAAAGGTTATTTGGCATAGATGGAAAGGGTATGGCGTTGTGTTTAATTGTTAATTAACTTCCATTTATGACTAATACAATTAAATTCATGTTAGGAAAGTAATTGAAAAAAAAAGGTCATTGTTAGCTGGAGAAAGAATAGTCCAACCAGGCTACTAAACTTAATTGTTGGCTCTGTTGATGAACCAAGTGTTAGCTGGTTGAATAAGCAGATTCTTAGATTCAATATATAGGCTGTGTTCTGATTCTTACTATATCTTTATGAACCATGTACCAAGTAGCATTTGATATTCATGGCTAAAAGGCGTGCATATTAGTGATTTGGCATGCTCAAAAAAGTTGAAATTGATAGTAGAAACAGAAAATATAAGAAAATTCTCCATATTCAAGATTTAAGCAATATGTAACCAGGACCCTAGTGATATGAGCAATATATGCAGTTCTTTTCTTTTGGGAAAACAAAATTGAAGCCGTGAAGTAAGACATCCTTATTTATTCAATTTGTGGTTGACTGGTTGGCAATCTGTCATTTTTGTTTCCATGAAACCAAGACATAACTACAACTTTGGTGCAATAATTGGCTTGTTGATCATTGTACTGAAAAGTAGAGGGTCACGTAGCTTGAACGTCGAGGAAAGTTATATTTCTCTAAATCCAAAAGGCACTTGGTCCAAGCAATTCATGAATAATATGTCTTGCAAATGGTTGGTTCTTATGAGATAAGGAGGATTAACCTTAACCTTTCAATGGGTTCAGGATACTTAATTTGAATATGAAATGGGCTGGTTGAGCAAGCCATGCTTAGTTGAATCAATTTCTTTATATCATAAGCAAAGTTTGGAGGAACAGCATAAAGTGCTTGAATTGAGCTCAATCTGAGCTTTTCTCGAACTAAATAATTGAGCTTTCGTAGTAATCTTGATATTTGGCTTAGGGTTCCTTTAGTTGCAACCTTATTTCTTTTTCAATTGATAATTTAGCAATGATCCTATTTTTGCAGTTAGTCCAGCTCCACCTTTTTGCTTGCAGCCCTATTTGTTTACCCAAATGCAATGGTGGTTTGAGTTGCTGTAATCTTGGCATCCTTCCTATTCTCTAACATGTTCAAGATCTGTAGTTTTACATTACATCATATTCGTGTAGTTTGTTATACATCTTGCATACTGTATCATGGTTATGAAAATTTTATTGGGGTGGGGAGTTATGCTTACAAGAGAAAGGAGGCCTGAAACAAAAGAAAAGGAACTTAGTTGACATCGACCACTCTTAGGCTTAACTAGCTGTTCTAGATCATGATATTGTCTTTATGTATATCAAACTGGTGAATTTTACATGCATACATCATCCATAGGTGGCTGGGTTTATGCATATGTGCTGATAGATATATCTGTCTTTTTGTAGAAAGTAACATCCAGATGGTAATATTGTACACCAGAATTTGTTACTGTGATATACTAATAATGACAGAGAGATTATGGTGTTTCTTGTTTCTTTTCCTTTTTGGTTTGTTGTTTGTAATGACTATTTACTTTCACCACTTTGTGGCCAGCTAGCACGGATTCACTGCAGGAATTTACAGCTAGGATGGACTCGCCAGAAAGTAAGTGCATATTGCCTTCTGTAACTTTTTAGTTGAATTAAAAAATTTCTATTTGAATGTAAACTAATTCATAGGCTAGCTAGATTAAGCCTATGTCATCAGACAAGCTGGTCGAGTGGGGACTTGCACCTTGATCTGATCTATTTGAGTCGTCTGACCCCTTAAGGCAGAACCTGGTGAAATTGTCTGAACAGGAAGGATTTTGGTGACTCTTCTGACTCCGCTTGAATTTGGAGAAACGGGTAGGTTGAAATTAAGTTGCAGCTACAACATGCATTAGTTTTAAAACGTTTGGGCTGCAGGAGTTAGTAGTAGGACCTTGCAGGGGAAGCCTATTTGACCAACATTCCCGGGGCTTCAACTTTTTCCACAATGTCTTGCTTGCTTTTATAGTTTCTAAACTTCTTGCTAGTAACAGAAGAATTTTTGTGTTTGGCCTTGAACTGGCAAAAAACCCACTGTTGGACTATGTTTTACTTTTCTTTAAGCCTTATAAGTTATTGCCCATTGAGGAAACTGCAATAAAACATTAATATTTACTAAAAAAAAAGTTCCAATAAGTTGTTTAGTTGTGTCTTGGAAACTAAGAACGTTAATTGAGTAACAAAGTGGTTACATCATTAACCCATTATCTGGTCCTTATACTGTGATGATTAAGAAACCAGCTATACCATTCTGGAATTAGTAGAATGGAAGAGAGAGGATCAATCTTATCTATGGTCCAGTGGAGGCAGAAGATAGACTTGGGGTTGAAGTCAATGTTTTGTAAGGTCCATGCATTGGTGCTCATATATGTTAACTGACAGATGTATGAATATGGTTTACGTTAGTGCTTAGGTATTGTTTTTTCTTTTCTCCTTTTTCTCCTCTTTTCTTTTCTAATGTGGTACGGGTAAGTTACTACATTGATTTGTATTGTCAAGTATATTGACTTGTTCTTGATCCTAATGAATGTGAATTACAGGTGTTCCATTTACTGATTGGTTCTACTAATGCTGGTAAGAATTTGTAGTTTACACTTATATTGACCTTTTGGCCTTATACGCATAGCTTGATTTGAATCATATCTCTGATTCCAACTGAATTGCAAAATTCTTACCAAACCTGGCAGGTTACTTCGTTTATTTTGTCTTGACTCTTGTTGCTGCATGCAGAGGGTGGCTATGCTGGTCATACTCTTGTGGTTTTGTAGCCATGGGTACGTGTAGATGCTTGAAATATGAACCCCACTTCTTTCTTTCTTTGCAGCAGATAAGTTTAAGCATTAATTAGTGCAAATATGTTGTGTTGCAGCCTTCCCCAGAATTCTATTCTTTGCAACATTTCTTCTACTTTTGTCATTCTGGTATGTTTTCTCTTCAAATAACTTATTTATATTTTCTTTGAGTGAAATATGAACATGTATCTAAGATAACTTTTCTGAATGCAAGGACAATGTGCTCTCTAGAAATTTCCTCATACCAGATGGTATCATTTTGTCAAGACATTCCAAAATGATATGAAAAGGGAAAACATGTGAAATAATTTCCAGCCTTATCGATGTCGTACAAATTGGACAGTGAAAACTCACTTTTCTTTTTGATGGAGATTTTAGAGCAAATTCAACTTTTTGTTATTCTGAAGTGTCAGGCTCTCTTTGCTAAATGATTTGCTGACCATCCACTTTTCTCTTTTCTGTGACTACCTTGTTTTTCTGCTGAAACAAATCACTAGTTGATTATGCTGCACATGGTTGTTCTCTTCAGGTGTGAAATTATTTTCTTCTCTTTCAAATAGATTATGAATGAGAAGATTTATCATATGGATACGTATAAAATGCCTGCGTCATCATTTGTTCCCATCTCAGCAATCATTTTTTTATCCATTGGCCAGAAGCTGATTCTTGTATCTAAATATATAATGGCATAAGTTTATTTTTCTCCCCTTTCTTGACCAATTGATGTCAAGGAACTGGAGAGCATATATCTGAGAATTAAGATATTCACTTTTCATTTTTTCTAATAAAAAGAAGAAAAAGGAAATAGAAAAAAGAAAAGGAAGATCGACTTTAGTGGCTGATTGTAAATCATAATGTGGTAATCATTCTTTATACAGGACAGCTTTCTTTCTTCGTCTTCTTTTCCCAGGGTTATCCAATGCAATGGTACTGAAGCTTAGTGCAGGAAATATCTTTCCTAGATATAGTTACTTTCAAGTTTTGATATTTTCTTTCAGAGTGAAATTTAGTGTTTCTTCATCAGCTATACCCCATGTCTCTCTCGCGGATTTTTTGTAGGGTCGACCTTTGCCACCAGGCAGATGATGAAGAGGAAGAGGATGACGAACAGGGCTTTCTAGAAGCTTTTCTACAAAATTCCTTAAATAGACCAAGGTCATCAACTACAGATAGTCGCAGAATATGTTATCCTTTCCGTTTAATTCATGTTGGAAGCCGTCAAAAAATAGTGATTCTGGTATAGCAATGCAGTTTCTTCTTTTGTTTCTTATCACAGTTTGAATGTTTCGAATGTTTCTATAATACTTTCCTGTTACGTCATTGTGTAAAAACTTGTGTTCATGAGCTCATTAATTCTGTTTTCTCTGACTAGGTTACTGTTCTAGTATTTCTTTTTATGCTGACATTTGCTGTGCTAATCTGGATTGGGATGGAAGATAATCCTATTGATTCCTCAACTGTAGCTCGGGTATGGACATCTGACAACCTATTTTCGTTTTAACTATTATTACTTTCCTAGGGTACCGTCTGTTTCAGTCTGATTGTCAGAGAGAAGGTTATGGTGAAGATAGTGTGCATAAATTTTCTCTTTTAATTTATTGGTTGGAAAATGACAAGAGAAAATGAAAACTTGAGTTTTCTGGACTTCCTTTGTGTTTTTTATATCTTTTATAAATAGTGAAGCCATAAAGTTGCACTGCCTATCTCATGCAGGTGTATGTAGATCTTTTTGCTGCCGCAATACTATTGTTAGGTGGAGCATTAGCATGTTATGGTGAGCAACTAGCAATATAGATGAACCTTTTTTTTCCTCATTGTTTGAAGATTTTGTCCCTTTTTGTGATAACTTTGTGATGGCAAAGATTGTCTAATATCAGGCTGCACACATTCTTATTCCATGTCTCTCATCCATAGTATTTAACAGCATGCATGTGTAGATGGCTTTGTTGATCAGTATGAAGTTTATTGCTACTTCTACTTAAATGGGTGATATGATTTAAGGCTGGCCTAAATGCCTGGAAAGATTTTACTGGTTAGTCGTTGTAGTAGATTGGCTAATTCCTATTTTTTAAGTGTCACCAGAATAGATGACTATTTTAACGTACATATATTTTTCTTTCATGGGAGTCTTGGAGATGCACACATGTTTTTATGTATTTGTTTCTTTCTCATACTCAGGGCTCCTATTATGCCGGAAAATGAGGAATGTTAGATCTGAAAGAGCTTCATCTGAGATCTGGAAGGTAGTATTCTATTATCCTTTATATTTACTTGTCATTTTGATATCAAGTTAGAAGATACCCTGTTCTTTGGCCTTTATGTTTACAGGTGATGTATTTACCTTTGTTTAAAATCCAGTGGCTCTATAGTTATCTTGTCTGTGCCTTAGTTATTTCATTGATGTTGTGTTGAGGTACATTGGTTTCTGTAGGTTGCAGGTTTGGCCATTGTATCTGTTCTATGTTTCTCATCGAGTGCTTTGGTGGCTCTTTTGACTGATATTCCAGTACACATCTCTCTCTATTTGTTGTTTGTTCTATGTTTGAATTTCTAGCTTCATTAATCCTTCCAACTTAAATGTGTTATCATGATTGCAGGTACTTTATCACTGGCATGAACTGCACATAGATGGTGTTTATACTTCTCTTTTCCTGATTTTATATTATTTTATAGGTACTTCTCTACTTTTCCCTTGAAGTTTTCAAAATTTTCTCCAAATAGATGAAAGGCATTTGATTATTGATTGATGGTATCACTAGTCTACTTTAGAGATCAGTTTTTAGGACTTGGAATATCGTAAACATTATGTACTATTGATGAATATCTTGCATTAATCTTGTATTAGAAATGTTTCGTGTGTAATTTCTCTTTTTTGAATATTCAACCTCATCTGGCAATGTAAAGTTATAGAGAACAAGTTTGTGGATTGATGAGTATAAGAACCTTCTTCCACTGTACTCAGATGATAGACATTGTATGAGAAACCAGGATATATCCAGGGGAAAAAGAGATACAAGTGTTTTAAACTTTATATCTCAATAGAATGACTTGGGTGGTCTGGGAGTTTGGGACTGTTAAGAGTTTCCAATTGAGCATGTTGCTCCAAAGTAAAAAACACTATTGTATTAGACGAGTGCCTTAACACCTGTTCTTTTTTTTTGATCCATCTACTGTTTTCGGACTGATAAATAATTTTCGTGTGAAGATGGTAAATTCTTTTGTTGCATCCATGTTATCATTAAGTCGACTGCTAGCTGAATTTATGGATGGAATGGTGATTTGGTGATTGACATGGTTATGCCTTGTTGACGACAGAATTGAAACAGCATTATCATGATAATAGTGAAAGATATAAACTCTGAAACCCTATCTTTTTTTGCTTGTCATCATTGCTGCCTTATCGAAAAGTAGGTCACATAGTCAAGTTCATGATGGGATGTTTATATTGCTTTTCTAGGTTCAGCAGTGCCCTCCGCATTTGTATTATGGGTCATGAGAGAATTACCGCCCATGTCTGCTAACACACAAGAAGAATCAACAACAGTTTTCATTACTGATTGTCCAGCTGAAATCCGTCATCCTCAGAGCTGGGCTACTGCAGCAAGCTCGCGGAATCAGGTTCACATCCCTTCTTTGTGTTGTCTATATATTCAGTTTATTTACAGAATTTGCTTATTCAACAATGTTTTGTTCACACCGTCTGCCGGATCTTTCAAATTTTAACTTGTATTTATGTGAGATGTGGTCTTTCTATTGCAACCTACCTGTATTGAGATCTTAGGCATAATATTGTCTTTGTATCAGATATGCCTCAGAGAATGGTTCTGATTTAGTCAGGGATTGGTACAAAATATTGCAACAGTTATTTGAAGCTGAGAATAAAAAACGAACGTTTATGCCGATGCATGTTTGAAGTTTAAAAAGATGAACATTGGAGAACGTTAGCGGGATTAATCTTGTTGTATGCAGTTGATATTATTTCATGCATTACTGCATCTTTCTTATTTGCTTTTTGATATTATTTTGTGCACTGCTACATCCTTTGTATTTGCTTGAATGATGTTCAATAAGATGGTTGTAGGAGATATGGAAGGGATCCTCTGACTTGAGGCTGTTATCGCAGGTATCAAGAGGTAGTCCTATATAATTGCTCTTTCATTCCTAAACATGTATGCTTATCTTCCCGAGCGAGCAACGTCAGCTGGAAACTGGAAAATCTGATGAAATAAGAGTGGATTGCGCAATGAGCAGCAATCGAAAGGTTACAATTGCTGACTTGGCGGGGCAGTCGGAGTACAGCCGTAAGGTTGCCATTGCCTATGCCATGTTTTTGACATTTGGAGCATGTAAATAGCACTGGAATGCTGGATGATTTTTCTGTTTCTTTCAACTTCCCCATGGTTGTCCAATTGTAAAGACATTTGATATGCTTATGTCTTCACCACACGCGTAGGTATTTAATGGTTCCTTAATAGATAAATTAAAGCCATTATTTTTTATGAAGGGTGTTCATATGTGCTTTACCTTTCTAGATGATGAACCTACCAGCTGCTCCTTTCTATTCTTCCCGTCCCCAGTTATGGCATGCCTTAGAGTTCAGGGCTATGGCGCATCATTGGAGAAATACGTTATCCCCAGGGATATATAAGCATGCCTCTTTGCGATTGTCACATGGATCATGTCGAAATTAACTTCATAAAATCAGTAGATCAACATTTAACTTCATAAAATCACCCGACATCAAGACTGCAAACAAACGAGCGCTGGACCTAAAATAGAATCTATCCAGCTTCACACCATCTTCCTGAGAAGTCAAAACATTGGTTTTTCTGCTGGACAAAACAATGTAATCCTTATCCAACAACTTAGCGTCCACTCCTCTTCATTGCGCAGCCTGATGGAGCTTTCAGGTTTGCTTCTGCCGCCAGCCAATTCTTGCGCATGCGAGGCACTAAAAGAAAATTGAAGAAGACAAGCTTACTAACAGAAGGATTTGTGTATGGCAACTATTTGCAACAAAAGTAAATCTTTAGGAGATTAATTCATGCAGCAAACTATACTTAAAAGTGTTTTAAGTCCAATTAAAAACCAGAATCTGTCTCAATATATCATAATACAGAATAGGGATTGATTTCGGAACATGCTGATAACAAGAACAATTGTTTATACAGGATTGTCTCCAAGGACCCCAAAGGTGCAAAACGATCCAGGATTAGTTTTCTACTGTAATGGCAAAACTATCAGAATTTATGCTCATTTCAAGTCATAGATTATCTTGTAATCATCATTATCAAATATCCAGCAAATTTTTGGGCCTGACAAACTTCAACGTAAAGCACCAGGTTTGAACTTTGATCTCATGGAGAACTATGGACATAGAAATAAAGATGGAAGCATACCTTATATGCAAAGATTGAAGCAATTATTTTGGCTTAGGTGCCAAGGATCCGAAATCTTTACGGGGCAATACCTGCAAACAAATATGATCAAATTTGTTAGTACCGTGAACAATATAGAACATATATATAAAACAAAAATAGTGTAAAATGAAGAGAAAAGGCTAACCGTCCAGAACACTCTGCCTTTAAGGAGACCGTAAGGAACAGCTCCAAAATTCCTCGAATCCTTCGAAGCGTAGATGTTATCTCCCTCCACCCAAACATGCCCTTTGGGAACCTAAAGCAAATAAATACAATAATAACTGGAAAAAAAGAAAAAGAATTGTTGAATATAGCAAAATTTGAAAGCAGGGAAAAAGAAATACCACAACAGTTTGGCATCTATCACTGTTCTTGGGGTCGACGACGTATGTGACCTGATCACCTTCCATTCCGATCAGCCGTTTGCAGACAATCTTCCTAGGAGACTCAGGGGAGCGTAGGATCACAACATCTCCAGTTCGAAGCTTGCCGGTGCGGGTCGATATGCGCTCCGCCAACAACAAATTGCCTGATATGTTCAAGGTCGGGAGCATGCTGGGACCGTAAGTCTATAAATTACCCAGTCATTGCCCCGAAGTAAAAAAAAAAAAGCAAAATTAAAACAGACATAGAAATAGAAATGATGAGTTTGGAAACAGCAGTTTGGGGATGGTTGAAAGATTGCTTACAAAAACGGCAGTGCCGAGATAGTTGTTGGTAACATGAAGCAAACAGAAGGCTCTCACTATAGAGATAAAGCTGCTCCATCCTCCCATCCCTCCTCTCTCCTCTCAAGCCAATTTAGATTTGGCTCCAACAAGAAAATGAAAAATCATGGTAATGAATTAGTGGGTAAATTTTAAAAAACCAAGGTAAATGAACTTGGTTAGTAAATGCTGGTGGGCTTACAAACTTGAATCATTGATTCTTGAATCGAATACCTCCTATGGGTCATGACCCATTTAGCTTACTTGGGGCTTCATTCTCTTTTTGTTTTGGTCAAAGGGCTTTAAGTATTGTTGCACAGCCTCTACTTTTCAATGTCTCTGAAACTGAGTTTAAATTGGTTAGCTGTAAGACATATAAGCTTGAAAAAGACACTGTTTTTTGTATTTCTTTCAACTTATCAAAGCCACAAGTACAACAATCTTCAGTAAGTGGCCTTTCAAGGTAAAGTCATAGTGGATAATTAACTGGCTTCAAAGCTCTTGAATAACAATGTATCATCTTGCTTTGAAATATACTGCCAAAAACATTCATCTCGAGAAATTAGCATTTTCTCGAACATTTGGTTAAACTTCAAGCAACAAACACTTTGACATAATGAAATGGGGCTTTTTATTATACAAATACTAAAAGAAATAAGCAAGTTGGAACCCCCAATGCCTAGTTCCACGAATGACAAAATAGAATCAAGAGGAGAGAGATGGGTCAAAATTGTTTCGGGAATGCTTGTAGACCTGGAGTTTAGTCACTGACAAGTCTTTCTGAAAAGCAGGAATTTTTGATACATAAAGCATCTTTTAATTTACCATCTTTAATGAGTTTTCAACCATTAAATTAAGTTGGTTGGAAAATGGCCAAGGCAATTAACAATAGCATTATGTTGGCGTAATGATTATAATGTTGATTCTATGAATCACTTCCTGAAAATAGCCAGCCTGTTTCCCTAAAAGTAGCCTCCGCACACAGAGTCAACTGTGGGCTACGAATTTATAGCTTGGTCGTAGGCTAACCCCACAACCCACACCCCACACACCCACCCCGGCGTCTGACACAAGCCGTGAATGGCCTGGGGTGGCCAGGGCTGCCCTTTTATTTTGCAGCGTAATGCATCATCCTACTGTTTATTTACATTAGATATTCACGTCAAAGAGGAAAGACTACACTCTAGTTTCGACATGATTTAGCTCTACTTCCATTACCATAAACCTATCTCTAAATTATAAAGGGCAGGAAAAACCATTGAATCCTGAAAACTCATTACAAGTTGAAAGTGATGGTGAGGGATATCCAACTTGGCGAGATTGATCCACGAAGTGGGTCCAACAAGCACAAAACTTCGCAGGAGTTGGAAAAGAGATATAAACAAAAAAGGTCGTGATGGTGCGCCACTAACACCACAGCCTACCGGCTCGAAGAGCAGGAATTATGGGGAATGAAAATGCACCATGCATGCATGACAATGAGCTCTCATATCCCTAAAAATATCAGCACACATAAGAGCATTAGTATTATGTATCAAGGAATCAAGACTGACACAGATTTGTGCAACTCATGCTCAGATACTGATAACTATATACATACAAACTGGATCAGCCCACCACCTAAATGTATAGACAGCACATATCTCTAGATTTCCAACAAATTAATTCCAAATATTTTGTTAGGGGGATAAAATCATGAGAATATAAAAAGAAGCAAAGAACGGACACCAAACAAGGACAGAAGTCTGAGCAAGTGGAGCTCAGAAGTCACAAAAGGGGATCAGAGTTCATCAGGGATTTGACAATTATACAAATACTTACGACATTTATTGAACAACAAGGAGTTAAAAAGTACGTGAAATACAGAAATCAAGCAGAGAAGAAACTACTAGTGAATATTTTAAAGTACATTACATTAACATTTAAAGCCGCTACTTGTACCATTTGGACAATGGCAACTAGAAACTTAGTACACATACTACAGAGACAGCTCCATCCCAAGTTCTCTCCATCCGAGAGAATGAAAGATGGGCTTCGAAAGTTTCAGCAGCAATTCGTGCACTGCACACCACTACTACTCGCATAACTGGAAATTCAAACACAAATATTAATTCTAAGTACCTGTCCTTATCTCTAGACTGCAAACCATCTGAGAGAGACAGCAAAGGAGGGGTACGCAACACAGAATCAACTTTAACTTCTAGAAGATGAGAGAACCACTATTACCACAATACAAGTTCAATCTCCATTATTGAAATTTCCAACTCCAAGCTTCTGTACTTCAACCTTGAGAGATTTGAGGTACCTAACAGCTTCATCAAGAACAGCTACAGTACCCATCTGATCAGCACCTGGAACAATACCACGTAAAACCTTCACCGTTTTCTTCATTTTCAGTCGCTTAATTTCAGGGTCACAACTACCACCACTACCTGAGGACTTCAGAGTAGAAGAACATAATCTATTCTTTCTTGGTTTTGAACAATATGCAGAGCAAGAATCAGCAGAGTCGCTTTCATAATTTCCAAAAGTACGTGCTGTGCTCATCTCTTCCTCATCATAGTCTTCTTGTTCTTCCCCTTCTGAGCTGAGTAGTGCATCAATATCATCCGAATCCTCTTTCAGAGAAGATGATGTTTCTTTTTCCACATCATTAACATCTTTTCTCTCATACTTGCCATCAATGTAAGTTGCAAAAATATTTAATCCATGACCATTAAGCTTGTGTGCAATACCAGGATTGAACATTATCTGATTTCTGTGATCAGACTGATCAAAAATAATGAAATTCTTGGGACAAACCTCTGAGGGTTGAAACTCAATGCCATGGAGTGGTGGCAATGGCTTTGAGCATGGAGGGAAAACTGTACCAAAAGCAGATGAAACTGGGATATGCATGTAATTATCACCCACTTGATCAGCAAGTGTGGGCACTGCTTTTGGGGGGTAAAATTGTTGGTCACCCTGCATTGAATGTCCTACTTAATCAAGAAGGTCACAACCGAGATTGCTTTTGGCTTCGAAGTTGCAATTATTCACTTTTTAAGTTGGAAGAAGGTTTGTAACAATAAATATGATAAGACTATAAACTAAACTAGTGGATTGCCATCAGAACATAACAGAGCTGCCTATCCCAATTACCATCAACACAGGTGTTTCATTCTGTCACAGCCTTATGCATAACACAACCAAATGGCAGACTCTCCCAGATCCCGGTTTCCAAGAGCTTTGAAATATTAGACTACGTAACAGGTTTAAGCAACTGACGGAAATACTCAGCCTGTGATAGCAAATAAAAATTCAAATCCATCAGCAATGCACAGAGAGCAATCTGCTCAGCCAAAAAACAGAAGATACTTGGTCCACTGACTATGTGGTATTACTCAATAAAATGAACAGAAACTTCAATCATGGTTGATGTTTTCTAGTAGCTTTTACAATTCTACTTTCATATGGAAGCCCATTAAAATGGTAAAAATTTCCACAAGTTTTCTACATGTCTGGACCTGTTGAGCTCACAACTTAGAAAATACACGACAGGAAAGAGAAATGAAAAGATATATGACAGATGTCTACTGTCGTGCATTACTCAAATTTAAATATAACTTCCTTCTCTTCAACTACAACAAACATAAATACACACACATATCCCCACACACGTGCAGGTCTCTGTGCATGTGCTATGTCCTGTGTGCATTAGGGAGACAGAGTTTTCTAATCAGTCAGTTGACAACTGAAAATCAAGAGGGATATTCAACCTATTACAATCATGCTACCACAAAATTAACAACAAAGCCATAAATGACATAGCATGGATTTATTTAAGACAATTTTTTAGGCATTTCAAACCATAAACAACACAGCGGAACAGCAACATAGCGAAACCCAAGACAGGTAAGAAAGAAATTTACCTGACAAACTTGAACTAACTGATAGTATGCAACAACACCAACGCTCATTTTAATCTTTCCAACTTCCTTAACTGCTCGATATCTCTTTATGGTTACTGCAATGTACATTCTCACACCTCCAACCAAATTTTTTTTTTTCAATCACCAATGACACTAAGTTGAATGAACTGAATCGCCTTCCAGATTCAAATCAAATTCACCTACAGCAGTAGAATAATTCCTTAGTAAAATAACCAGCAGTCACAAGCACATTAAAGTTTGAATTTTCAGTCTTATTCTGAAAAATTATAAGGCAAGCCAGCTATCATCATGTAAATTAAAACATATAGAATTAAACTAATATAAAACTTACCAAAAGCAAATGAAAATTACAGTATGACAAGAAAGAAAACCACCAAGCGCATACAATTCACAAAAGACCACGGCATTTTGTTTATCTGCGACTTAATCCCAAGTGATTATTAAAAAATAAATCCAAGATTCTTGCCTGCAAAAAAAAAAGCACTAATTAAACAAATGGAAATAGCAGTTAAATCAAATAGAAATAATTCTATTAAGGAACTAAAGGATCTTCTATTAATAAAAAAGAAACTAAATAAAAGGAAAAATTAGAAAGAAAAAACAAGAGGAAGTTCAATATGACAACAGAGAAAAATCTTAGATAATAAAAAAGAAACACAAATATAGCTGTAATTTCAAAACATCACTATCCATGAAAAATCACCAATTTCTCAGTAGAACTAGAAAATAAATTGCAGAGAGAAAATGGGGAAAAGAACACAGAGACCTGCAAACATACCCCCCTCAACCAAAAAGATCAACAAAAGATCATAATTAAGTCAATATATTATCTCATTTTATGGGAAAAACATAAATAATCAAGCGGAAAAAAGGAGAATAAGATTAAAATAATCATCCTTACAAGATAAAAGCTCAAAGAAAAGCAAAAAGAGGAGAATAAATCGAAGGATTGGAAGCAGCCAAAAAGGAGAGGAAGGAGAGACAACTGGTCTGATAAGGAGAAAAAACCCCTAGATTTGCGCTGAAGAAGGTTGCAGAGTTAATTAAGAGAGTGAAGTTGGGTAAAATTTTTGGTGTGAGCAATTAATTTCTTTTGTGGAGAAAAAAACATTTATTGGGATGTGTGAAGGCAGGAGTCAAACGCGGTAGGATTTGAGCCGTTGGATTTGGGGCGTTTCCTTGTAACGCGGAAGGGAAAGTGGCCGTTGGATGCACGCGTGACATTGAGGGGGAAGGAGTGGGGCTCACGAGGTTTGACGATTTTGCGTATCGTGGAATCGACTCTTCTTCTCTCCCCAGTGACTTGCTTTTTGGTTAAGCCCTTTTAATCCTTTGTTATTTATTAGTATTATTATTTGTCTAATCAAAAAAATAAAGAAGAAATTCTTGTGGTAAACGTGGCCTAATGTGTTTCAATAATCATGATTAAAACAAAAAATATAATTATTTTTTAAAAACTAAATAAAATATTTTTTATTATATTTAATCAAATTATAAATTTTTATTTTAATAACAATCATTAACTATTATTATTTCAATTATAATTTATTATTTTATATTCGTATTTTATATTAAAATATTTAATTTAATAATTGATATATTTTTTTATTTAAAAAACAATATTCAAATTCTCATATACCCTAATATTAAAAGTAACCATTTTGATATTTTCCTTATCTAATTATTCATAAATAGCACAGAGCTAATAACTATAATCATTTTATGAATAATTGTACAACTAAATTATTTGTCATTTTTCATTTTTTTAAATTATATATTCAAAATGGAAAATTCTTAAATGCATTTATTAAAAAATTAAAAAAAACAATATTGAGGTTAATATTTAGTAAGCATTATGCAAATGCCACAATATGTCGTGTACATGATTGCCTTAAAGGAAAAAAAAAATGCAACAATATTATGTACTATTAATGAAAGAATTTCATATATTGATTGATTTTTTTATTGAATTATTACAAAGATATATAGAAAAATATTGATGTTGTTTAAATTGCTAGTTTAATTGTGCCAAAAAGTGTGTTTCATTTTGGAAAAAAGAAGCATTCTTGAAAGAATGAGTAATTCACGTGTAACTACATCATGCGTTTAGTGGACAGCAGCATTCATGTTTGCTGGCTTTAATTGACTAATCGGACGACGTTTCATATATTCACCATGTCCTTTTTCAGTCTCAAGTTTATCGGGCCAGCTTAATAACTTGAAAAGCTTAAAGCTAAATATTTAAGTGACTTTTTATTAAATTAAAGTTTTAATTCAATAAATTAATTATCATATAAAATAAAAATAATATAATAATATAATATAAACTCTAAATTAAAATAAAAAATTATAAAAATTAAAATAATAGTATCTAATTGTTGAATATTTATTACAAATAATAAATGAGACTTACGATTTTATATAAAAAATATTATAATAAACTTACTGTATATTTTTTACAAAAAAATTAAAATTAAAAGATAAAAGAACAACTGAGAAAAAAAGAATTGAGAAGTGGATATTATAAATTGGAGAATAAAAAATTTTACATATTAAAAATTACTATTGAACATAATTATTTTAATTTTTATATATTTTTAATATAATTAATTATATTATTATTATTATAAAATTAGAGAGCTAGACAAATTTGGGCCTAAAGCCACCCTTACCTTTGAGCCGGCACGGGAGTTCATTGTATAATTGTTTGTTTTTTGATTATCGAAAAAGAAAAAGAGGAACAAGTTTTGCGTCAAAAGAACTAAACATGGCTCTATGAGACCTAAGACAACTTTTAGAAACTAGAGGGCAACAAGCAACAGCCCCAAATTATTCAAAAGCAAAACTGAAATATTGCAGGATTCTTAAATTAATGGAAAGAACATGAGAGTCTTGCTACTTTACTGTAAAGACAATATTGAAATTCCATTGTAGTTTTTCACAGCCTTGAGCCAGTTAGTCGTGAGAATATTGGTAGGCGCAGTTACCATAACCTGCAAAAGAATCCGAAATCCAAGCTCAAAACAAGGTTTATAAAACAATTCCCATTTTGGATTTAAGATTAACAGAAATGGGCGCCAATTTACTTGGATCATTTGAGACAAGGAGGCCGGTCTCCCTGAAGTCACAGCTCGATTTCTTTCTTCCTGTGGTCTGGTAGTAAAGATTCATGGCGTACGAGGCATGGTTAACGAGAGTGGTTGGGTAGAAGCATGCACCACCAGAATGAGTCGGGCCGCAGTCCACCTGGTTGCATGCAAAGTTGATGTTCTGCTGCAGCAGGTCATCGCTTGTTCCAGGCTTTGCCACGCACCAATTTCCCTGCAACCCCATAATCATTAGATGCCAAGTTTTACCTAAACTAGTTATTGAAGTTGACATATTGTTGCACCAAATTACCGATGGTTCTTGCTCTGCTAGAGCTCCTCCTGCAGAGGGTTGTCAGCGTCATCAAAGAGTAAACAGATTTTAGGCAAATGGATGACATAAACAGATTTTAGGCAAATGGATGACAGCTATAATCTGCTGTTATTTCAAAGTATGGATACCAAACGGAGTATCCAAATTCAGTAAATATGGCAGTTAATCATAATTACATACCGCTTTGGAAAGTGCAGTTACCATAACCTGCCAAATGTTACAAAACCAGGAACTGTAATTTACCATAAGATTAGCCATTTAAAGGGACTGGCAGAACTCAAATTGTCTACTCGGGTGGCACTTACTTGGATCAGTCAAGGAGACTACACCGGAGCGTCTAAAATCACAATTGGCACGGTGCCTGCCATAAGTTTGGTAGTACAAGTTCATAACATATGAGGCATGGTGCATTTGAGTATCTGGCTCGAAGCATGGACCGTCCGGTTCTATCAAGCGACAATCTAATTGACTGCAAACGTATTCAATGTTTGCTGCCAGTTCAGAATCGCTGGATAATGGATTTGCTATGCACCAAGTCTTCTGCAACATCATGGAATTGTAAACCAGCACTAAAATCCAACCAAAATGTTCAGGTACAAAATGGTAGAATGAAAATTTTTGTTCAAGAATTTACTTGTCCGTTAGCCATCTTTAGAGGACTTCCTGCATAAATTTACATTAAAGTCACAGATTAGATAGGATCATGCTCCAAAATATAAAGGTTTTAGTGTGCTTAACTTGAAAAAAATATATGCATTTCAGATGAGTATCCAATTCTAGAGTGCAAAATGTTGTAGATTAATGCTTCCATTGAGAAAGGACAGCTTGTGATGTTCAATTTCGAGCAGTACTGCTCAAATCAAGAAGAAATATTTGTCCCAAGAGAAATATACAAGGTTGAACAAGGAGTTAAGTTTATAGTTCCACTCCCCTACGCCAAATAAAATCATACAAGAATAACCAGAAGTTACCTGAGTACAACAATGAAAACAGAACAAAGAGGGAGAAAATGGGGAGGGTAAAACTTGGTTTAGCCATTTTGATTCTGTGAATATGGTCATGCAAAGTGGATTAAGATAAAGCAAGTTCAGAGTCAGGAGAGCACGCGTTGATTTGAATATTAGAGCTGAATGTTTAGTCCCAATTTGGATAGCTGCTCTTAAAGCATCCTCATGCTCGTTCTAACATGAAAATGGTGTGAATATTGCATTCAGTTCCCTGGCAAAATCACGTCCCAACAGATTGAGGGGGTTAGGTAATGCTCAATATTCATGTTCAAGGGTCCACTTGTAACACGAATCTCCTACACGCTCCATGTACTTGTACCAAAAGTAACCAAAACAATTGCATGCATTTTGGTGAAAAGAAAAAGTGATTGAAAGGCCCTGGAAGCCTGGAAGACAACTGTTCAAAAGATCAGAAACTAAATTCTTCAAGGACAGAACAAAACCAAACCAAGTACATTTAATTTAACCTTTTGATTAAATAAATATTTATGGCAAACAATTCTAGGTGCTTTTTGCCCTTTTAATGTGTGCACAACAGAAAGCTGTTAGATCCCCACAATGAAAGTTGAAAATTTGAACTGCTGTTGGCTTTCGCTTGAATCAATGTTTTTGAGCCAGACGCTTTTCGATGGAGAGGGTGTGAGCTGCTCTGAGGAACCTGAGCAAAGTGGGCATAGTAGAAAAATAAAGAGCAAAAGAACTTCCATGGAACATAAGTAATTCTAGTATATTTACTTTGGAGATACCAATATGTAATATATCTAGCTATAAATGCATCATCCGTAACCCTGCAAAAAGAGATAGCTCCAAACTATAGCCACATAGTTTTAACCATATTAAAAAAAAATACAGAAATCGGAAATTGAATATATGAAAGCTAAAAACAAAAAAAGTTTATTTGTATCAGTTACTTTGTCTTCCTGTCCTGTGCTCACGTTTGCCAGCAGCAAAGAAGAGGCGAGTATGGGCTTGGCAACGCATCAATGGTATTTTTATTCATTATATTTTTAAATTGTTGTTTTAAGTATTTTTATTATATTTATAATTTATAAATATAGTGATATATATATATATAAGTAGGAATGTTGAAAAATTTTTAAAAATGAAAAAATATACAGGCTGAAAAATGAAAGGGTCAATTCAACCATAGTTGCTTAGTATGTAAGGTACCGACATCTTTTATTAGGTATTAAATAAGTTTGAAATCAATATTCTAATTATAGGAATTCGAATACATGTATGACTGGTATATTTTTATCCCATTTCGAATGCGTAACTTAATTAATATCTTTATTTAAGTTCGATATGATTAAGAATATTTCAGTCTTACTTTCAATAAAAAGAGCATGGTGATAACATGAGCTTCCAAGAAGAAGAGTAGTGGATCTTTGTTTTCGGATTCTTCATAAACTTTTACCATGCCTGACTCAAAAGTTCCAGCCGACGCCGACGACGCCAGCTGCCCTTCTTGCAACAACTTGCTATCACCACCACCCCCACGGCGGCAGAGTGGGAGATGAGGTCTGTGTACAGAGTAAAACTAAGTAAGTCGGTTTCGTGAACGTCTAAAAGATATTTTAGTAAGAATCTGCCGGATTAGAGGACCAATCCTTGAAGAAAATCACGTTATGGTACTGTAAATCTTCTGAGCATATCGAGGAACATCCAGAAATAGGCGATATTAGGCGCAGCTTCAGAAGAGAAATATCCAGCAAGTTTTGCAACAAGGAGGAAAGTTAGTTTTCGGCGGCGGCATTGAAGATGGGGGCAGTGCGACGACTGATGTGGTGGTAAAAATCCACCTGGTTCAGGAGTTGGGTAGCCTCAGGCGTTAGAAGACTCGGAGGAAGCAATGTGCCCTCTGCTTAGAGGGTCTGTCCCTTGCTCTTAATTGATATTACCGTGCTGGCACATGTACCATCGCAAACTGCATTCTCCATGGCTGCGTACAAAACAAGAGTGTCCTGTCTGTCGCCACCATTTGCCAAGGCATTTAATTTGCATTCATTAGGCAGTGTAGAAGACATTCTGTTTTTCTTTGTTTTAGTTCATTACTGTAGCATATAAATCTGTAAGTAGAAAGTAAAATGTAATTATGTAATTAGACTCCTTCAATGACGACAACTTCTTTCTTATATGGATACTATATGTTTCCTGGCTAATCCAAAGTCCAACACTTTTAAAGTATAATTTTTTTTTGTTATTTCACTAGAGATCTAATAAATCTAAACTCGTTCAGAAGTTTCTTTGACAGAAAACAATTGTAAGTTGTGTTTCTTGCTTTCTTAATAGCAGTTCCAAACTTCTGCTATATCGAGCTGATGACCATGGCATATATTTTATCCCTAAGTGGCTAAGTTCATCAAAATCCCTTTCGTAACTTCCCTAGTTAGTTTTTCTGTACCAAGTTTTTGGAGTTTTGAGGGTATCCGGTGTTAGCTTTTTCAATATTTTTTGTTATATTTATTAAGTATCATAAAGTAGATAGAAAAAAGCCAAGAGAGTGGCCACAGACGCAGCAGAGCCGAAATCAAGTAGGACTTTGTCCATACAAATCCACCCAATTCAGAGTAGAACATATACCTACTTTAACACATTCGGAAAATCATCAGAAAGACAAACTGCATCATCATTGCAAGAATACAACCAACCTGCACGCAAGAACTTTAGGAGATAGAACAGGCGTGCCATCCGCCTAGCCTGAGAAGCATCAGAACAGACATATCATGCTGGGACCAAACCAAATCAAATACTGCCCCAAGCATCAAGTAAACCCATATATCGCAGTTATGCATAGAACATCTGCACCAAATTTAGCTAAAGAGTCCGCCATGGCATTTGCCTCTCTAAGAGTATGACCAAAAGCGATGTCACTTACAACATTACAAAGACTATCAATCTCATTGAATGTCTTTCACAGAGCCCTTGGTCTTAGTCTCCTCTCCTTCACCCAAACCAATGCTACCTTAGATCTGATTCAATTATCAGTTTCCTAGAGCCCACCCGAAATGTGGAGCAAAAAGTTTGAAGGCGCAAAATATATCATCAATTTTGAATAGTTCAAATCTTGGTTATCCAATGGTCCATAGAAAACGCCTCTTATGTGGCCTGTTGAGAACTTTTTTTTTTTTTTTGAAAATGAGAAGCATATTCGTTCATTATCACAAGGGATAGGAGTTCCCATTCAATTACAAGCAAGAGCCCCTGACTTTGGCAAAAATGCTTCACAAGAACAAAGGAAGAAAAGAACTCAAAATTATGGCACAGGCAAGTCACCTAAACCTTTGGGAATAAAAACAGAAGAACGCATCCTAAACATCAAAAAAAAAAAAAACCTAAACAAAAGAAACGCACCAGGTTATCCTGGAAGTGTCAATACTACACCAATCCGTGGTTGCATGTGTTGTTCGGGTAGACACAATTTCTAAGGTTTAACCACCACTGATTCTTTCTTCATTACCGCATTTCCCTCGCTCGATTTAAATCATTGAAAGCATTTTGATGAGAGAGCAACTCCTCACCGTCCTATTTCTGACGCTTAAAAGGAAATATTACGGCGCCTTTAGACTATTTTTTGATGCCTTTCACACAATTGTAGAATCATCCTCACCATCAGACTATTTTTTTTTTAATTTTATTTACAGTTCCCCCATGGGACTAAGTATTTGTTCTTGTTCCAAACTAGAATGCAGAAATGATCCTGTATGTCCTGGATGTAAGTGTGTCTTTTGGCAACTTGTTCTGAATAACCTGTGCGTTTAGCACATATATATTATACCCGAATAATTTTGCACTCTATAATAGTATTTGATTGTTCTAACATATGTCTGTCTCCCGGTCATTCTTAATATGTTAATTATGGTGGGGATAACATGAAAGTAAGAGGCAAAATGTACATATGAAGGAGATGCAGGAGTTGATGGAGTGGAGGTGCGGAGGTGCTGCACTAGACTATTTTTCAGGCAACAATTGCAGGGGCTTTAGTAGCACTAGAGACTTCATGGATGATAATGATATCTAGAACACACATCATACTGAAAATTTGCATCTCTGAACCATATATACACAACAGCTCACACTTGTCCTCTTTTATCTCACTTATAATTACCGATTTTGCATGGTGAATGGAAGTTTATATACAGCAAGTTTACGCGTTGCAAATATTCAATTCACAAGCGACAGAACATGCATTAGATATTTATGTTCAGGCAGTAATGTTGATTTATTAAACATTGTAACTACTAATTTGTTTACCTGGTTGACTTCTGAAGGGAATGTTTAATCTTCAAAAAATGCTACTTGTAGAATCAAGTTGCCTGTTAAATTTATCTTAATTTCCCTTAAACAGATGCTGCCTGCATGTCAAATTGGTTCCTCAAGAATCCATGGCGCCATGCCTTAATATAATCTGCAGCTGCTCAGTTATTTTGTCTTATTAATCACCAGAAAGGAGCTTATTATATGTTGTAGGATGAATTAGTGGAGAAGGATTTCAATGTAGTGGCAGAAGCTCTTGATATGAAGCAGTTCCAACACGTCAAAATCATGCATAATTTCATAGAGAAGTAACAAAAGCTGTTAGTTTTCCAGCAAGAATCAAATTGTATTAAAACCCTTGGTTTTTCTATTAAATATTTTGTATTATCACTATCACACACGTGTGTGTGTGTGTGTATATAGTATGTTAACATTTATTTTTTTTAATTTATAATTAATAACAGGTAATGTAATAAACGAATAAATATATAAAGAAAATACTTTTTAAAATTTTTGATATATATGGACCAAAGTTCAAACCACCTGTTATAGAATTTAATCTGCTAGATATAAATTTATAAATTTGACGATAAAGAAGTAATAAAGACTTTGGCTACATTTTATTGCAGACTAAACCCAGAAGCCTTCAAATATATATTGCATCTCAAACCTGTTTATTATAGCCCCTCACTGTTTATCAGTTATCTATAAAATTACCATTTTGGCTGGGAAAAAAAACAAAAAATCCCAAACCTCCTATGGATACTGGCAGCTTCCATAGCCTGCAATTAGATATGTGCAAAAATTATGAACAAAAAGGAAGATGAACTTCAACAGCATATTAATCAAATATCACATAACACAAGGTTTGATTTTCATGGTGAAATCCCAAATATATCATTGCGTTAAAAATTTTTAAAAATGAATACTCATAATTTTAAAATATTTATTTTTAAAAAAATTTAAACTTTTATCTTTAAAAAAATTATAGAAATTGCTATATGAATAACTGTCCTTTAAATTAAAATATCAGAAGAAAAGGGATTTACTTGGATCAGATATAGTGATTAGAGCAGAGCCTCTAAAGTCACAGTTCCAGATGTTACGGCCAAAGGCATGGTAGTAAGAATTCATGACTACAGATGCATGGTTGATGAGAGTATTGGGGTTGAAGCAGATTCCATCTTCTTTTATCATGTCGCAGCTCAATCCCAGGTTTCCAAGTTGAGAACAGGCAAACTGTATGTTGGAAGCAAGTGCTGTATCATTGGAGGAAGGTTTCGCAACACACCATGTTTTGTCCTATGAAATTAAACAGGGGAAATTGACTTAGAAAATTCTATCAATCAAACAACGGACTTTTCATGGAAAATAGTACTAGCAAAAACTATCACAGTTAGCAGTGATATTCTACCTGTCCATTGGCCAACTTCAGCAACCCCCCTGCATAAATAGCACAAGAAAAATCATTATGTTTATCAATTTGGAAACACGATAAGTAGTTCAGAATTTTGATAACTGTTCATCAACTTCACAAATCAGGTTCAAGGGCAAACCATTAATAGACAAGAGGAATTGCACCATGGTCAGGTCCACGTCAAGTATTTTGCAAAACAAAAGGCACCATATGATAGTATTAAAGCTTTGATTAATTTTTCTTGTGGAAAAAGAAAAGAATGAATTAGTTTACTTGATTTTGTAGAAAGAAGAGATAAAGCAAATGTATAATGGAGTATCACATCATTCACTCGAACCATCCTCTGGGAATCAAGAAGAGGAAAATATGGAAAGCAATGAAATGGAAAGTTTAGATGCAAGGCAATTAAAATGCATAAGTGTGACATGAGAAAGTTTAGATGCAAGGAGAAAAAAGCTAACAAAATGGAAAAATAATACCAGAGCTGAATGACAGAAGGAGAAGAATGCAGAGAATGGGAAGTGACACAATTGATTTAGCCATTGCTCTTTGGTTGCAGTAAATATTTCAAAGATAGTGAAGAAAGATAACTTTGGTAATGAAAATGAAGATAAAAGTTCAAATATATAGGGTGGATAATGCTATTGCCCCACCGTAATTTGTTGCTTCCATAACATTGTAAGAAATTCATTTTCTGTGAAAGGCTGACAGCAGCCAAAACTTTCCTGGCACTAGTAAGCATCTCCTCGCGGAGGGGTCAGTTAATGCTTAACGTCTAGCCTTAATGGTCCCGTTCACAGGGAATATGTTTTTCTCTCTTCTAAGTATGATTATTGAAGAAGACAAGTTTCACTCCTAATCAACCTATCCTCGTTCTTCTCAACAAGTATTAGACCATCCAGAGTACGTAGAAGTTCCTGTTATTAACGATATTCCCACTCAAACAGTCCAAATCTCAAAGGAATATATGATACCTTTCACACAATTGTACCATCAGACTACTTTTTTGATGCATTTCACCCAATTGTAGAATCATTCTCACCATAATACTCTTTTTGGATGCCTTTCACACAATTGCAGAATTTCGCCATAGGACTAAGTGTTTGTTCTTGTTCCAAACTAGAATGCAGAAATGATTTTAAATGTCCAGGATGCATGTCTTTTGGCCAACTTGTTCTGAATAACCTGTGCGCTTAGCACATATTATATCAGAATAATTTTGCATTCTACTATAGTATTTGATTGCTTTATCATATATTTGTCTCCTGGGGCATTCTTAATATGTTAATTATGGTGGAGATAAGTGAAAGTAAGTGGCAAAATGTACATATGAATGAGATGCAGGAGTTGATGAGTGCAGGTGCTGCACAAGACTATTTTCACAGGCAACAATTGCTGGGGTTTTAGCACTAGAGACTTCATGGATGGTAAAGCTATCCAGAACACACATCACACTGAAAATTTGTATCTCTGAACCAGACACAACAGCCGACATTTATCCTCTTTATCTCAATTATTACGGATGTTGTATGGTGAATGAGAGCTATATACAGTGAGTTTACACTTTCCAAAGATTCAATTCACAAAACAGAACATATAGCAGCCTTGCGAAGAACATATTAGATATTTATGTTCAGGTATTTGATTGCATTGGAGACTATTGGCATCGCAACAATATATCATTAGGCAGTTATGCTGATTATTAAACATTATAACTACTAATTTGCTTTTCTGGTTGACTTCTGAAAGAAATATTTAATCTTCAAAAAATGCTATCTGTAAAATCAAGTTGCCAGTTTAATTTATCTGAATTGCCCTTAAACAGATGCTGCGTGCATGTCAAATTGGTTTCTCAAGAGTCCATGGCTCCATGCCTTAATTAATCTGCAGCTGGCTAGTTATTTGGTCTTATAGGTTACCAGAAAGGTGCTTATTCTATGTTGTAGGATGAATTAGTGGAGAAGGATTTCAATGTAGTGGCAGAAGCTCATGACATGAAGCAGTCCCAACACGTCAAAATCATGCATAATTTCACAGAGAAGTAACAAAAGCTGTTAATTTTCTAGCAAGGATTGAAGTGTATAATGCACCTGTTATATAGAATTTAATCTCCTAGATGTAAACATATAAATTTGACGAAATAGAAATCCATGGAAGGAGTATAAAGACTTTGGCTACATTTTATTACAGACTAAACCCGGAAACCTTCAAATATATCTTGCATCTCAAATCTCCCATCCATACTGGCAGATTCCATAGCCTGCAATCAGATATATGTGCGAAAATTATGAACAAAATCAGATATATGTTTAAGATACAGTCAGTGTATAGATTTTTTACATTATTATTGAATTAATCGCCCTTTTAAATTAAAAAATTAGAGGAAAAGAGGTTTACTTGGATCAGATATAGTGATTAGAGCAGAGCCACCAAAGTCACAGTTCCAGACCTGACGGCCAAGGGCTTGGTAGTAATAATTCATGACTACAGATGCATGGTTGATGAGAGTATTGGGGTAGTAGCAGATTCCAGCTTGTTGTATCATGTTGCAGCTCAAACCCAGGGTTCCAAGTTGAGAACAGGCAAAGTTGATGTTGGACGCAAGTGCTGAGTCATTGGAGGATGGTTTCGCAACACACCATGTTTTGTCCTATGCAATTAAACAGGAGCAATTGAGTTAGAAAATTCTATCAATCAAACATTGGGTTTTTCATGGAAAATAGCACTAGAAAATACTATCACAGTTAGCAGTGATACTCTACCTGTCCATTGGCCAACTTCAGCAACCCCCCTGCACAGCACAAGCAAAATCATTAAATATGTTTATGAATTTGGAAACACGATAAGTAGTTCACAATTTTGATAATTAGTGATCAACTTCACCAATCAAATTCAAGTGCAAACCATTGACAGACAAGAGGAAGTCTACCCTGGTCCAATCCACGTCAAGTATTTTGCAAAACAAAAAGGCACGATGATGATATTAAAGGTTTGATTGATGTTTCTTGTGGAAAAAGAAAAGAATGACTTAGTTTACTTGATTTTGTAGAAAGAAGAAGAGATAAAGCAAAAGTGTGATGCAGTATCACATCATTCACTCGTACCATCTTCTGGGAATCAAGAAAGAGGAAAATATGGAAAGCAATTAAGTATCGAATTCAAAATTTTCAACACTTATCTACTCCTCCCATATCCAGAAGATATGTAGAAGATCATTAGAGCCTCTTATTTACCACAATCCATTTCAAGTTTTGATTTGAAAAGTAACAGAACACAATAAAGGAGCCCAATCCTAGCTTGGAATTGATCAATGTGTTAAGCTTATAACGCAAGGCAATTAAAATGCATGAGTATGATATGTGAAACCTTAGTTGCTAGGAGAAAAAAGCCAACAAGATGGAAAAACAATACCAGAGTTGAATGACAAAAGGAGCAGGAGACACAGAATGGGAAGTGACACAATTGATTTAGCCATTGCTCTTTGGTTGCAGTAAATAATTCAAAGATAGTGAAGAAAGATAACTTTTGGTAATTAAAATGAAGATGAAAGTTCAAATATATAGGGTGGATAATGCTATTGCCCCACCGTAATTTGTTGCTTCCACAACATTGTAAGAAAGTCATTTTGTGTGAAATCAGTCAAAACATTCCTGGCACTAGTAAGCATCTCCTTGCGGAGTGGTTAGTAAATGGTTAACGTCTAGCCTTAATGGGCCCGTTCACAGGGAAAATGTAAAGGGTAAGGGCATATGTTTTTCTCTCTTTAAGTATGATCATTGAAAAGACAAGCTTCACCCCTAATTAATTTCGAGTTGTAAGCTTGTTTAATCCAAAGTGTTAGAAAACCAAAGGAGCTGAACCGGTTAGGGACCTGGTAAAAGAAAAGAACCCACAGTTATATCTCTCCTGTCCTAAGAAGTAAGAACAATACTTGTCTTTATTTCAAAAAATTAAAAAAAAAAAGAATATATTTGTCTTGTCTCTGGCTGATCGCAGTCAAGAAGACTGGTCAACTTGGTCACCACCTTACTAATTTCAACCATATTTCTAAATTTAAAAATAAAATAAAATAAAATGGAAAAGGCTACTTCAAGTTGGTTACAAAACCGCGGGCTACGACAGAATCAGTTGAACAAATGCGAACTGCAGAAGGTTGGCATCAGTCGGAATTTAGACCAAAGAAGATTCCATCTCTATTTCTAGGGAGGGTCTGCTTGTCAATAGCTTTGCTTTTGTTATTGTAAGTTGTAAATTACAATCAGTTGTGTAAAATTTAGAAAATTTTGGATTAGAGTGTTAACATTTAACACTGTGGTGACTGTGGAGTTGATGATACTAAGATTAGAGTGACAGAGATGGAATCCGAGAGGGCCATGTGCGGGCACAAAAGGGTGAGAGGCAAGTAAAATTGTGGGCTGAAAAAATAAATGAGTGCTTTATATAATTATACCTTAATAATTTGATCGCCACATTAATAGAACTTTTTTATGCATAATAAACAGGCCAAATCTTTGCTTCTATCAAAAATGATAGTCTGCTTTGCATGAACCAGCTTTATACATATGTAGCATATTGTCCTTTTGTTTCGCTCTGGTGTTAGAATATTCTTATCAAGATATATTCATAATTTTCAATATATATATATATGTAGCATATTCTTGAAATGCAACATGTTTATTGTCTTCACTTATACAAGCTGGATGCCTTTTGTCAACAATTTGGTCATGGTTGGAGTCAAGTTTGTCAACTGTCTCTGCCAGACTGGATTTTGTTTTGGATTAAACATTAAGAATTAGACAAATGAGATTTACTAAACTCTTCAGGGAAAGGAATTAAATGGTTCAGGAAAGATTTACACATATGAATGGTCTGGAATGCAAGCATTAGGAAATATGGGGGCGCGGGTTAACATGTATTTCGTCATATACCCATCCTTTCTTGATGATTAACAATCCTTTTCTGTTTGATGAGTTATATAACCAATGAAATCATGAACCAGGGATCTACAGAATGCTGGACCATGTTGTATAGTAGAAGCGGAGTGTCAACAGAGTATGAATCTGACTGGTAACTTCCCATGTCGTAGAAGGAAGGATGATATAGACTGGTTTTTGTTGAGATAATGACATACACCAAGCAATCGTACTATAAAAAGAATAGACACCTTCCATACACGATAGGAAATTGCAAGCGGTCCTTAACAATCTACCAACTATTGTTGGCATAATACCACCCTCCACAAAGATAACTATCTCCGGTCTTGTACCAGCCTGACCCGGGTGCCTACTAGCTGTTCTTGGTTGAATTGTATAGCTTCTCATAGCCTCATGGTTCTCACGCCATTGAATGAAGTTCAAAGCTTCATGCTCTACAACTTGGGTTAATGACAACAACCATGAAGTTCAAACATTCCATGAGTAGTAGATTATCAAACAGGTGCAATGTGCAACACTTAAAAGTCCAACTTGTTATCATGTGTATATATATATATATATGAGTCTCTTTTATGCAAGACCCGAATATTCTAAGCTAGACTTTGCTCTTTTTTTTTTGAAAAGTCTAAGCTAGGCTTTTCTTAAAGGGTGTAAACAAAGACTCAAAATCCTGCTTGCAAAGTTCATAATATATATTTAAAGTCCAATTTATTATTCATCTGTGGTTTGGTTTTCTAATTAAGACCCGCTTAACATCTATCTATTCTACATATATTTATATATATATATATACTGTTTTATGACAGATAATATGAATTTTCTACAGAAGTGATATAGTTCACTAATCCTGACAAAAGTTAAAACGAAAAATGAGAACATATTCTCACTGTTTTGATTGCAAATGTGGCCTTGTGATATATTAAACTAATACAATTGTACAATTCATAAGGTAGAAAACATTATTATAATTGAGGCTCTTGAGATAGGGTGACTTCCAAACTTCAAATACCAAAACTGTTTTTTTCCCTTTATTGCTCTTAGTTTATCTCCTTTTTCACATTCTACATTCTAGAATAAAGCTAGCCAATTAATTCGAGCTACAACATACTAATATATCACTATATTATATTACTCAAATAAATTAGGCCCACAAACACGTCGGCATAATCTCTAATCTGTACTGAAATCTATCCTGTCTTGGTTCACTGGCTCGCCTGCTTTACTCTTTTGGCACCAAGCACTCAAATTGCCAAACCTCATCCTTTATTATTATTATTTTTTTTGGCAGTAATACTGCTGCTGCCCAGACCTGTATGGCTACATCCAACAGTGTCAACTACGCGTTTACCAGTTGAAATGTTGGACATTCCCCATTTGCCGCCTAACATTCTGGATTATCATTGCTACACGCGGTAGAAACCATAATCCACTGATATTGACATTGGCTTAGAATTAATGAAATGCATATTGGATTAATTATGTAATTTGGTTTCTGACAGGAGTGGTATGTGGATCAGTCAACGATTTTGGAATCGACTTCTCCTTCCCTGTTAGCTTGTAAAAATATAAGGAAAACGACTCCGTGGGTTTGCACATATCTTTTTCCATAGAAAATAACCAGTAAGTTATTATCACTGAGCTGAAAGTCAAGGATATGATGCTCAGTTGGACTTCAAAAACTCCTTGCAGTCATTGACTAATGATGTGATGTCAAGTTGATGAGGGTTTTCCGGATCATTGATTGGTTGGCAATTTGCATATAAGCGTGTCATTTGATCCAAATTTGTCATCAGTTTCTTTCAAAACAGCTTTTCAGTAATATTACTCTAGCCAGCAATGGTGTCAAAATGTGTCAGTTTAATCATAATCGTACTTTGTTCTGTTTTAGTTAATGTACTGTGTGCAGAACCAAGCTTGGAAGTTGAAGTTGAGGCCCTGCAGGCGTTCAAACGTTCTATCACTCATGAACCGTTAGGACAACTTGCAGATTGGACAGAGGCAAATCATCACTGCAACTGGTCTGGTATTGCCTGTGACCCTTCCTCGAGTCGAGTCATTTCAATCTCCCTGGTTGATAAGCAGCTCAAAGGGGAGATATCTCCATTCCTCGGAAATCTTTCAAGCCTCCAGGTTCTTGATTTAAGTTCAAATTCATTCTCAGGTCATATTCCACCTCAACTAGGACTGTGCTCCCAGCTTTCTGAACTGACTCTTTACAACAACTCTCTGTCGGGTCCAATTCCACCAGAAATAGGAAATCTTAGAAATCTGCAGTTAATAGATTTAGGTGATAACTCTTTGAATGGAAGCATCCCTGATAGCATTTGCAGCTGCACTTCCTTGTTAGCTCTTGGTATTATTTTTAACAATCTCACAGGCACAATTCCAAAAGACATAGGAAACTTGGTTAATCTTCAAATTTTGGTAGCATATGGCAACAATTTGCAAGGTTCAATACCAGTTTCCATTGGCATGTTGGGAGCTTTGCAATCTTTAGACCTAAGTGAAAACCAACTGTCTGGAGTAATACCTTCACAGATAGGGAATTTGTCGAGCTTAGAATATCTTCTTCTTTTTAAGAACTCACTCGTGGGAGAAATTCCATCTGAACTAGGTCATTGTAGGATGCTTCTGGCCCTTGAACTCTACACCAACAAGTTCACGGGAGCCATTCCTTCTGAGCATGGAAATTTGATTCACTTACAAACTTTAAGATTATATGAGAATAGGTTGAATTCCACAATTCCTCTCTCTCTATTCCAATTGAAATCATTAACCCATTTAGGACTCTCGGTGAATGAGTTGACTGGGACAGTACCTAAGGAGCTTGGATCTCTGAGCTCATTAGAGGTACTGACCCTGCATTCCAATAAGCTCAGGGGGGAGATGCCGTCATCAATAACCAACTTGACAAATTTAACGTATCTGTCTATGAGCTACAATTTTCTCACAGGAGAACTTCCACCAAATATTGGGTTGCTTTATAATCTAAAGAACTTGAGTTTGGACGTCAATCTTCTCGAGGGATCCATTCCTCCAAGTATCATCAATTGTACCCGTCTTCTGTTCATTTCTTTGGGTTTCAATAGGATGACTGGGAAAATTCCATCAGGTTTAGGACAGTTGCCAAATTTAACAATTTTATCTATTGGGCCAAATAGGATGTCAGGTGAAATCCCTGACGACCTCTTCAACTGCTCAAATCTTCGTATTCTAAGTATAGCAGAAAACAGTTTTAGTGGATCGATAAAACCAGATATTGGCAAACTCTATAATGTCCAGGTTCTGAAAGCTTCCTTCAATTCATTTTTAGGGGCAATTCCACCAGAGATTGGCAATTTAAGCCAGCTCGTGACCTTAACCCTTTCTGGAAATGGTTTCACAGGCATAATCCCACCAGAATTATCAAAACTCCTCCTCCTCCAAGGGCTCTCCTTGCATGACAATGCTCTGGAAGGTTCACTACCTGACAAAATATTTGAATTGAAGCAGCTAACTTATCTTGACTTGCAGCACAACAAGATTAGAGGTTCCATTCCGGATGCTGTCTCAAAGGCTGACTTTCTTACATATCTCAACCTCAATGGCAACATGCTCAATGGGTCCATTCCAAATAGCATGGAACGTTTATTTCGACTTTCAACATTGGATCTCTCTCATAACCATCTCGCAGGATCAATTCCCAAGTCTGTGCTAGCTGGGATAAAAGGGGGGATGCATCTGTATCTTAATCTCTCTTACAATTTCTTAGAAGGAAGTATTCCAGATGAGCTGGGTATGCTGGGAATGGTGCAAGCCATTGACATCTCAAACAATAATCTTTCAGGAGCCATTCCTATGACACTTGGGGGCTGCAGAAACTTGTTTTCTCTTGATCTTTCAGGAAATAAACTTTCTGGTCCCATCTTAGCTGAGGTTTTTACTCAAATGGATATGCTTAGAAGCTTGAACCTTTCAAAAAATAAATTAGATGGTGAAATTCCGGAAAACTTGGCAAAATTGAAGCATCTAAGCTCCTTGGACCTTTCTCAGAATGAACTGAAGGGTAATATTCCTGAGAGCTTTACCAATAGTTCCAGCTTGAAACATCTCAATCTTTCATTTAATCAACTTGAAGGCCATGTTCCTGAGAATGGCATATTCAAAACTATCAATTCATCAAGTTTGGTAGGAAATACAGCTCTCTGTGGAAACAAATTTCTCAGGTCATGCAGCAAGAGAAGTTCACACCGATTTTCCAGAAAGGCAGTAATAATTCTCACCATCGTTGGATCAGTTTCTGTACTACTAATCCTACTAGCAGTCTCAATCCTCATCCAGCGTGCCAAAAAGAGCAAACCTGTGAAGTTGGAAAATCCAGAACCAGATTTTACACCACCAGTTCTAAAAAGGTTTGATGAAATGGAATTACAAAATGCTACAAATTCCTTCAGCAAAGATAACATTATTGGAGCAAGCAGTTTGAGCACTGTGTACAGGGGTGTGCTGGAAGATGGGCAGCTTATAGCTGTAAAGAAATTAAATCTGCATCAGTTCTCCAAAGAATCTGACAAGAGCTTCCACAGAGAAGTCAAAAACTTGAGCCATTTAAGGCACAGGAATCTGGTCAAGGTACTTGGGTATGCATGGGAGAGTGAGAAACTAAAGGCTGTAATTCTTCAATACATGGAGAATGGAAGTTTAGACAGTGTCATACATGGTTCAGTGATGGAACGAATCTGGACATTATCTGAGAGAATTGATCTTTGGATTTCAGTTGCTAGTGCATTGGATTACTTGCATTCTGGTTATGATTTCCCCATTGTGCATTGTGATTTGAAGCCTTCAAATATACTTCTGGATGGAGATTGGGTCGCACATGTTAGTGACTTTGGAACAGCTCGCATGCTGGATGTCCATCTCCAGGATGGCAGCAGCCTTTCCTCGTCATCTGCATTTGAAGGCACTATTGGCTACATGGCACCTGGTAAACTTCAAGTACTCTAAATTATTAAAGCACATCTCGATTTCTCTATATGCAAGAAATTTTCCCAATCTTGCAAATATTTTCAGAATCAGCAACATTGTTCAACCATTCGAACACTGGAATTCCTTCATAAGTGATGTTCAAATGACAATACTTAAAACAATTACATGATTATGCATTTTCATTTGCATTGGTAAATGACAGTGTCTAAGTTTTGCATGAATATATCAGATTTGAAAACCATAAATACAATCTTTTAGTATGCAGAATGATTATTGAAACCATGATTTGATGCCTACTAATGTGCATCTGGTTCTGTCATAAAAATCATTTTCTTTAACCTCCCATTTATAAATAACTAGAAGGGCTTATCACTTTAGGCTTGCTTACAAATCTGTCTTCTTTTATTCTTCCCCTAAATTAAAACTTATTTTTTATGAATCTAAATACTGGAACTCCCACTTTTCATTAGCTTATCAAATTACAAAAACATTACTCTGCTCTTATTCAGAATTCGCATACATGAGGAACGTCACAACTAAAGTGGATGTGTTCAGCTTTGGCGTAGTAGTCATGGAGTTCCTAACAAAACGAAGACCAACTGGACTCGTGGAAGAGGAGGGACTACCAGCCAGTCTGCGTCAACTAGTTGAGAAAGCCCTTGCTAGTGGAACCAAAGGGATCCTTCAAGTTTTGGACCCTGTGCTAGCTTCGAATGTTTCCAAGGAACAAACGGAAGCATTGGAAGATCTCCTTAAACTAGCGTTGTCTTGTACCTTCCCTAATCCTGAGGATAGACCCAACATGAACGAGGTTTTGTCTTTCCTTCTGAAGTTAAACGCAAAATACCATGACAATGATACGCGGTATCCTCGTGAAGAATAGAGCACTCGGCTGTCTTGGAGAAGAATTACGGCAGACTCCACTGCACTATAATGTAAGCAATGTATTAGTTGGAATCAATTATGTTTATGTTTTTAGTATGTAATATCTTCTCATAATGAATAATTTCAGTTTCCTCGTGATCAAACTGATCTTTCAGTTCTTTGTTTTGTAATATTATCCTTCTGTATTAAGTCAGTTACTATCAACAAGTGAGAAATGAAAAGGATTGAATCTCTGGTTCTGCCTTTTTCCTTTTGGTGATTAGCCAATCAAAATCATCTATTACCAAGTCCAAACAAATGTACAAGTGAAACCAGTAATAATCTCGGATACCAAAAACAAAAGATAGTATTTTTAATTTTTACATACCAATTACTCGGACTCACCTGCAACAGACCGACATGAAATGATGATATGCAATTTCAAACGCTTCAACAATCAGACTTCTAGCACAGGGAAAGAAGAAGAGGAGACAAATGCAAAGAAAAGCCACTCAATAAAAATCCTGGTGTGCCTCAGTCCTTAGGTGGGTCAATCTTCAAGAACTCTTCTGTAACAGAAGGAAACTCTAGGCTTTCAAAATCACAATCATCACCACCCTCGAAAGCAGCCTTACCCATAAGCAAAAAAGCCAGCCTCAATGGCTCGCTACCATTCCTCAAAAAGTATCTAATCCAACCCTCCATTCTTTTCACTTCCTTCTCACACTTTGGTCCCTTAACCCCAACAATCTTCTCAAAAAATCCACACTCACATCCACAAGAATTTCCTCCACAAGCAACAACCTCTTGTTTCTTTCTTTTCTGGGTCTCTCCCTGATTATCTGATAAACCCAATAGTTGCATCAAAAATTCGATATCATCAACGTCGTTGGTTATCGTGGGCGGATCTGGAGGGTTTATTCGGGGCGGGGTTTGATGTGTTGGAAGGAATTTTGGTGAAGAAGAGAGGAAAGCTTGTGGGGGTTCACTGCTGTCTTGGAGAGTATTGCTTGTGTTGACGTTGGTAGGCTGGTCTAACTGTAGGTAAAGTGGCGTGCCTAAAGATTCTGTTGGTGTAAGATTAGTTTCTGGAACTTTGGAAGAAGTGGAATTGGATGGTCCTGAATCTGGTAGAGTTTCTAGTTTCAATCTTTTTTCAACCTGTAAGAAAATTGAAAAAGAAATGAAGTCAGAAATCAGGATTCGGATATAAACACTTGCACACTTCTGTATGCAGCGTCTGGTATTAGATACCTGTTTGAGAGAGGAGAAGAAACTCGAGTGAAGAGATGGCGGTCGCATTGTGCCGGTTTGGTTTAGTTTTACCCTGCTTTTAGACTCGCCTGATTTTTGTGTCTTTAAGATTGGGATTTGGAGTATTTAGAGTATATTTTTTAACTTACAAAATAGAAAATGAAATGTCGTGTTTGTATAATATATTAGAAATTGGCTGCTTGCTTGGATGTGTTTTTTTTTCTTTTTCTCATTAAATAAAATTTAATTTTTGTATGAAATTTGTAATTCGTTGTAGCAATGCTTCTTGCTTCGGTGTGTTTATAGAGAGATAATATAAACAAGAAGGAAACAAACAAGTAAACTGAAATAGGGGACATTGAAAAGAATTTGCAAGTTCCATTTCACTGAGACTAGCATTACACAGAGTTTAAACTTTCTTCTCAGTCCATACTAGTCCATACTAATTACTACTACATCACAAAACACCACTCTCAAATTCACGCTCAAGTGTGAGGGTGCATTTCTCACACTTTTAACATGCTGCAGATTTTCACTCACTTTCCAGGGACAAAGTTGGTGGCATAGGCCCAGGCATTGTTGTTGACTGGGTCAGCAAGGTGGTCAGCCAAATTCTCCAATGGTCCCTTTCCGGTGACGATGGCCTGGACGAAGAATCCGAACATTGAGAACATCGCCAATCGGCCGTTCTTGATCTCCTTCACCTTAAGCTCAGCGAATGCATCTGGGTCGTCAGCAAGACCCAATGGGTCGAAGCTGCCACCTGGGTACAATGGGTCAGTCACCTCACCGAGGGGTCCACCAGCAATGCGGTAACCCTCCACAGCTCCCATCAAGACAACTTGGCAGGCCCAGATGGCCAAGATGCTTTGAGCGTGGATCAAGCCAGGGTTGCCCAAGTAGTCAAGTCCACCCTCGCTGAAAATCTGGGATCCAGCCTTGAACCACACGGCCTCACCGAACTTGACTCCATTCCTGGCCAGAAGCTCAGGGAAAACACATCCAAGAGCTCCCAACATGGCCCATCTGCAGTGGATGACTTCGAGCTCACGGTTCCTGGCGAAGGTCTCTGGGTCAGCAGAGAGCCCAGCAGTGTCCCACCGTAGTCACCGGGGAACTTCGCAGTCAAGTATGATGGAGGGTCACCAGAGAGTGGGCCCAAGTACAAAACTCTGTCTGGGCCATACCATGGACTTCCAGAGGAAGGCCTGGTGCCGGTTTTCCTCATAGAAACACGGCCATTGCCCTGGATTTCAGGGGCGGATGGAGAGAGCTTCACAGCTTTTCCGGCGAAGGATGGGGAAGAGAGGGCCATGGTTGCAGCTGCCATTGTACAATTGAGTGTTGAATAAGCAGTGGAAGGAACTTGTTGTCGAAGGGAGGTTGATGAGAGTGATGTGGTGGTTGGGCTCGGTGGGCTGGTATTTATATTTTTCTCGGGAAAGGGTCCTTATCTTAGGGAGATCTATATTTGAATTCCTATTGGTTTGTAACATTTTGGAAGTTCGATTTCCCATGTCTACTTGGCACCCTCAACACCACTTATCAGCGTTGGATAATTTTTGGGGTTCTGATGTATTAAAAATCTCCAACGGTTGTTATGTGTTCTCTGTTGTTCCAATGAGATTACGCCACTTGTGATATCGGATAGCCCCATATCTGCTTGGAACAGATGGATCAGTTTTTCTTCGTTTGCTTATCAGATTCAGGACCACTTTCGTCTGCATGGGTCAGGAATTCTTGTACGCGAGAGATGCAATATCAGTTAATGGCAATGTAGCTCCAGCTTGGTTCTTCATAAAATCTACTGAATAGTATCTTCCTCGTCTCTTAAACTCTAACAACCTCTTCATCGGAGTATACACAATTGGTTTCACAAATAAGAAAACTAGAATCTGTTTGATCACAGTCTGCTTAATTTAGGAACACAAAATGTTGACACAAAGAGATCCAGGAAATTGAAAATGTCAATTGACTTGGGACTTGGAGCCTTGGACATAGAAACCCATATTAAGAGATGAGTTTGACAATACGTCTGGCATAACAGAAGGAACAAATTATACTAAAACCTTCCTTTTTCGTGGTGAATAATAAACTTCCATTTTGTAGACACTGCATGTCTTGCTTTGTGGTCACTTCTTTAAGCTGACGTTCACCATCCTGATCCACACAAAATACATACAACTTCGAGAAACTTCAAGTTCTTTCATCATGCTGCAAAGCAAAATTTTTCTTCTGCAGATATTTTACAAAGATATCCTATCAGCCACTCAAAACTCTGTAATTTGTATTATGCTGCCATGGTTTCAACATCACGACTTCACAAAAATCTACAGCATATGGCTCAAGGAGGTTCTCTTTCTCTGAGAACTAGCTAGTTGTCTATTTTCCATGAAAATGAAAAGGGGACAACATGGAAGGTGTTAATTTATTAATTAATATTTGTGGTTATTAATTGTAATAAGTGTCAAAATGTCCATCAGTCCATTCAAATTTAATGAAAGCAAAAGGCAAAAATGCGATAAAAGACAGATTTTCATAGGAAATGATAATCTCTTTCCCTATTCTAGCATTGGTCCGTTGTATTCAAAACAAGCAAAAACGTTCGAAATATTTCAAACTGTTCGAATTTCTGTCACTCGGATGGTCATGATCCTCAAAAATCTAGACGTGTAACAATGCCATTGGCTACAGCCTGTTAAGTGAATCTACGAACTTTGTGGATTTGAAGAGTGCCAAGTGGAAAACCAAGAACAATATCAAAATCTTGAACCCCCAATGAAATGAGAGTTATAGATACTACATAGATAAGGAACCTCACTCTCAATTCCCTATATAAACCCAGCCAACTGTCCGTTCCAATCACTCTCGAGCTTAAACCTCCACCTCCCATTACCAACAAATCTCTCATTTCACAATGGCCGCCGCAACCATGGCTCTCTCTTCCCCATCCTTCGCCGGAAAGGCTGTGAAGCTCTCTCCATCCACCCCTGAAATCCAGGGCAACGGCCGTGTTTCCATGAGGAAAACCGGCACCAAGCCTGCCTCTGGGAGCCCATGGTATGGCCCGGACAGAGTTTTGTACTTGGGCCCACTCTCTGGTGACCCTCCATCCTACTTGACTGGAGAGTTCCCCGGTGACTACGGTTGGGACACTGCTGGCCTCTCTGCTGACCCAGAGACCTTCGCCAGGAACCGTGAGCTCGAAGTTATCCACTGCAGATGGGCCATGTTGGGAGCTCTTGGATGTGTTTTCCCGGAACTGCTGGCCAGGAATGGAGTCAAGTTCGGTGAGGCTGTGTGGTTCAAGGCTGGATCCCAGATTTTCAGCGAGGGTGGACTTGACTACTTGGGCAATCCTAGCTTGATCCACGCTCAAAGCATCTTGGCCATCTGGGCCTGCCAAGTTGTCTTGATGGGAGCTGTGGAGGGTTACCGCATTGCTGGTGGACCCCTCGGTGAGGTGACTGATCCATTGTACCCAGGTGGCAGCTTCGACCCATTGGGTCTTGCTGATGACCCAGATGCATTCGCCGAGCTGAAGGTTAAGGAGATCAAGAACGGCCGATTGGCTATGTTCTCAATGTTCGGATTCTTCGTCCAGGCCATCGTCACTGGAAAGGGGCCATTGGAGAACTTGGCTGACCACCTTGCTGATCCAGTCAACAACAATGCCTGGGCCTATGCCACTAACTTTGTCCCCGGAAAGTGAGATCAGAGTGAAAGAGGGACTTGTCTTTTAAATGTTCTTTCTTGGTGTGATGTAAATTTGTTGCAAATCAATGAGAGCATAATGTGAATTTCGTGCGCTCAAAATGCATCTTGCCTGCCTACCTTCTTCTGTCAAAGGTTTAACCATTCATCTTCATTTGTTTCAAAAGGAAAATGGTAAATGAGGTGAACCACATAACGGACAAACCAATAATTAACTTTAACAATATATCGTTTGATGGAATAAAAGGTTGAATTTCCGAATATAATTCTCAGTCATCTGTACTTTGCATTTGAGGAGGAGACATTATGTTACACTGATCAATTCAATAATACTATGTAAGATACATACCGTATATATACGAAAGGATGAGTTGTACAACGAAGTCATTCTGTGGAGGGTGAAGGGAGAAAAAGACCTAATATACCTAAAGCTTTATCAACAATTTGAATACTGTGACTAAATGTAACTACTAAAAGAATTGGGAGAAAGGTGCAGTGAGTACTGAGTTCACCAATGAAGCTGTAACCCTAGTGAAATCTTCAACTATAAGTATATGTAATCTTGATCTGTTAGCTGTAGGTATATGGACAAACTCAGTCCAATGTCAACAAATCCAGACTTGCTCGAATGAAAAACTTTCGCACTGGAGCTTAAGTGCGACTTGCTGCTGCCCTTGCTCTGGCAACAGATTTTGCATAAAGTTCCTCATATTGTGATGCTGAAGAATCCCAGCTGAAATCTATATTCATGTCCTTTTGAACAAGACGTTGCCAACTCGCCTTGTCGTTTTTGTAGAGATTAAATGCACGTTCCAAGGCAGTGTTTACTCCCTGTCAGTTTTTCAGATCATTCAACAGTAAGTATGATAGAGAGTTAAATTAACGATATCTAAAAGTGAAAAGATGATCCCTGACAGGAAAGGCAGAGGGTAAAACACTTTGTTTTTATTGTTTCTAGTTAGCTTTAGAAATAAAACATGGATGCTAGAATAACAACAACAAAATGAGCTTAGAATGCTGGTTAACTATATTTCAACAGTTCCATAATTACCTGTTCATCAGGAGTCGTAAAAGTAAATCCATTTTGAAATTGGTGAGGTATTGTGTCATCATCAACATCAAAAACACTACAGAAGAAGATTTTAAAGGTATGAGCTTAGTATTATCCAGTCAAGTAACTTCACATTAGTACAGGGACACACATAATTTAGGTAAAGTAGTTCACCTGTCATTTAGACCACCAGTTTTTCTTGCAATGGGTACAGAACCATATCTCATTGCTATCATCTGGATTAAAATGAAATCACTTATAAGGATGAAAAGTGAAGCTTAAACAGAGGCTCAGATGTTAATATGGTTTGCATTTAACAGTAACTGACACAATATTCAACAAGATACTGAAGCATAAGTTTGGACCATACCTGTGTAAGGCCACAAGGCTCAAAAATAGATGGAATGATGAACATGTCAGAGGCTGCGTAAATGTAATGAGAAAGATACTCATCATATTTCAATATTAGCCGAATGTGATCATGATTTTGAAATTGGCTTGCCATACCCTCAAATTCCTTCTGCAAAATAATCAAATACAAAAATTTGTAAAGAAAGAATCCCACTCTACTAACAGTTTCAAACATAGAAGTATGGAACGGAAAAAGGATTTAACTTAAAATAGAACAAGTAACTCCATACATGGACCATAGTTGTTCAATGCATGAAATGAAGCCTGAATGGAGTTTTGATTGTTCTTACTGCTTTATCTTATGTAGTTTTGATCCTAAAGGTTTCAATCCAGGAAAAATATCTTGCCAAATCAAATTAATAATTCATTAATCAGCTTAACCATTTTAATGTAGTATTACATGCAAAGTCTGGAATTACATGTAAAATGATATGCATGTGTCAGCAGGTAAATATGTATTCATTTCTGTGCACCACGCTTCCAGTATGTCCCAAAGTTAAAAAAAAACGAAATCCAACACAATATAAAGGAATGCAGAAAAATGCTTCAGTGGTTTACTGATTGAAGAGGCTTTTCAGTAGTTTCTGATGCATACTATGATCCCCTGCAAGAAACTCCCATTGACTACAACAAATCAAATCTTTGAATCTATCCAGGTTCAACATAATAATGAGACTGTTGCATGCATAATATGCCTTTTTTTCAAGGACTCATTTAACTTCTACCAATTTAAAAGTTGGAGCAAATAAGAGTTTCCCTGTCCCTACTGGTCAATGGTAGCAGAAGTACTACCATCAAATGTTTCAGAAAACATTTCTTGGATGGATTATAGCTCTGATGTTAATTATCAACAAAGCATCCAAGACGACTGTCTAAAGAAAATTTAACAGAGGACAAAGATAAGAAGCCAGCATTAAGCTTCAGAAGAAAAAAACTAAAGTACTTTGTTAAATTTGAGATCCGTATTTTTCTTTCCCATCATTGCTTTTACATGGACAAAACAGCAGTAAAGATTCACCTGAATGTGGGCAACTGGACTTGAACCAAGAAGTACAAACTGACCACCCATCTCCAGTGCTCGATAAATGGCATGCCTAATTAGATGCACGCCCTTCTGTGGCACCAATCTTGTTATGCTGCCAACCTATTCAATAATAAATACAAGACCTCCAATAAGAATTTATGCAGTACATCAGCTACAAAACAGGAATCAGTTAAGAAATAATGACAAGCTGCTAGATGCAACATTATCAGAACCCAAAGGTGACCTTGCGTTCACATTGTGCACTCAAAAGCTTTCATAGTGAATATACAATACATCTCAGTATGTTAATATACATCAATCTCTCCTAATAGAAAGACGTAGATTGCAATATTCAGCCTGATTAAATCAAAGCTTCATATCAGGAGAGGATCTGAAGACCATTCACACAACAGTTTGATTCTCAAAATTGATTAAATTTTTTTTTATGTGGAAAGCCCAACAGTAGGATCTTATAATCTTATTTAAGTTACTGAAAAAGAATGCATTTCACAAATCAACTTGACAAAACTGTAAAACAGGAGGAAAAAGAAGGGACATCTCAGACAAAAGAATATCCTGCGTTATGAACTTACAAATCTAAAGTTTTTACCAATATATATCCTCTTAGATATACTAAAAGTATGATTGCATCAACCAGACTAGATACCTTACGTTTCCATAAAATATAAGGGAAAACAAAAAGAGTGATAGAGTAGATTTTCCGTCACAGTACTAGTAATAGAGACTTCAGAAATAAATTACCAATGGCCGTTGATCATCTGCAGATGAAAGCCCCAGATGCCTTCTCATAGCAGCTTTATTTTCAGCTTTCCCTTGCAGATCATTAGCACTATACTGCACTTTGAGAAAAGTATCGGTGGCAGGATTCCATGCATCAGTATCGATGCCATTTAAGATTCCCATGAACTTTTTTGAGTGAAAATTAAGTGTTGAATGGAGGCCTCTTCCTCCCTGTAAAAATAAGGGGCATGTTTTGTAGTTTAACCTTAAATTTGAAAAAGCAGACCAAATTGTTCAATGAAAAACTACAAAATATTCATACCTCAGCAGTGCGGACCTCTTCTGCATAAGTGGGTGATACTGTTGTCACTATGTTAGAGAACACAATGGCACCCTGCAAAGGACAATTAGAAGAAGAACAGAAAAAAACCTTACTTTCAAAAAAGAATAATATTTGTTACAGCCAAACCAGTGACTACAGCACCTTAACAGGATTGACCCTATCATTTGCTGAGTTATCCTGCATTCTATCAGGTCTATTTAGCTGTTGGACATCCAGACCACATGATGCCAATTCTGAAGCAGATGCACTCCCTTGGTACTCAAAATTGTGGCATGTAAAACATATTCGAGCTGAATTCAATCCTTTCGGAGCATACAAGTCCCAATAAAGTGGTGCCTGAAAAAGAACTAACACGTCAGATCAACAGGACATTAAATCAGATGCCAAAAGAAACAAAAGGTCAAAAATGATCATACAACAAAGGCTGTCTGCCAGTCATGGCAATGAATTATGTCTGGTTTCTTGCCAGCTTGAAGAAGCAACTCAAGTGCTGCACGACTGAAAAATGAAAAACGTTTGAAATCATCATGCTCCCCGTAATATTGTCCTCTCCAAAAGAACTTGTTGGGATGATGCGGCTCAATAAAATAAACAGGAAGACCTGTGAATTAAATTCTGCAGTCAGAATGCAAAGCTAATAGATGACATGCAACTGGGAGGGAAAGAAAAAAATTCTCGCCTTCAACTGTGCCAACCCAAACTTTATTTTGAAATAGTTTGCCATCAAAATATGACTCTATGGTCACATCTAACGCCTGTTCAAAAAATTAAAGTCATCATAAACATGCATTGGCCTATGATCTTTGAGTGCTTCTCAAATCTCCAATATGCTAACATACCCTCAAGTCACGAATACTGTCATATTGCATACAATCATATTTTGGAAGAACAATCTCCACAAGATGTCCTTTCTTCTGCAGCGCTTTAGCAAGACCAGTCACAACATCTCCCAAACCACCAACCTGATTGAAAATTATTGAATTCAAAAAACATAGCAACAATCAGAAAAGTACAATTAATCCCCCAAAACTAACAAGTAAGAATATGCAAGTCGAACAATATTGGAAAATTTAAGATCAAAAATCACAAACCAATTATTGGATATTCATTTTTCAGTATCAGAAGTTAGGAGATCATTTTCGTAAACAATAAAAGACAGCATATAACAAAGAGCATGATGTCAATACCATGTAAGGATAAGTTTTCATAAGCAATCACTGATCTAAAAGGTGGACTGGAAACAAAAATAGAAACGACCATGGAGGAGAAAAGACAAAATCACCATCAGCACATTCCTGATCACTTAAAACAAGCAGCTATCCAGCCATGTAGGTTCAAACAGAAGACCACAAAAATACACTCTCAAGCACCCACGTAGCAACCTTCCAGCTGTGCAGAGGTGCACAGACATTGATGATTATACACTACCAACTACTTTCAAGTAGATTGAAACCGTGAATTGTGTTTAAGCACAATTCCCGCAAAGAGGTTCCAAGTAGCTTGTTTACTTGGAAATTCAGAGCAAAAGGTGAAAACTGCACTGGGAAAGTTTGAAATAGCTGTGGCTGAATATTCTCAGCTGACGATGGCAAATCAAATGGCAACTTTAAGCTTGTTTAATCAATGTCAGCAATAGGCAAAGGAGATCCAAAAGGACTGTTCTGTAGGAGAACAAGCTGTAAACTTGTAATTCATATTAAAAGAAAGTAGATTAACAAGTAAAATGAAGATGTCTACTTCGTTGCATTTTAAAGGGTCTCATTTGTTTTTCATTCTTTCCAACAAGAATCCAAGCCATCAAGTAGACATTACTCTAGTGCTTGATACTTGAACTCCAAAAGGAAAGAACAGTAGACTCTACTTCTGTGAGCATAAATTATAAACATGCCATCTTTAGTGAAAAAGATGAAGTGTCTTTCATTATGGTTAAATAAGAAAGTACTAAAATTGTACCGGGTTGTACTGGGAGTGCGTGGTCACATAACAGGCCAACCTATTGAATCTCTATTAATAATAGGAGAATGCACTGGTGAACATGGAAAAACCACACAGCGTGGGGAAAAGAACAGCTGCAAGTATAATAAGGCCAACACAAATACAGAAAAGGCAAAAGGCAAAAATGTTGAGATGATTCTCTAAGTTATATTTTCTTATTACAAAAGACAAAATATGCAAGTTATTGAAACCAAAAAAATAATTGATGGCACGCACAACACCTTGAAAGAAATTAACAATCTAATAACTACATTTGTAATTTTCTTCTAGAACAGAGTCAATCACATAAGAAGCCAACAATTCTAAGAGAAAACAACATCAGAGATGGTGATGGGATAAGGGTGCCAAAGTGAAAATGCCTAAAAAGGATAAGACCTCTTATAATATATGTTCATTAAAGATTATGCCAAGAAAGCAACAAAAACAAAGGGCTAAGTCTAACCTTAGCAACTGGTGCCATCTCAGCAGCAATATGAATGACATACAACCCTGGACTAAAGATCAACAAAATGGACAAGTTAAAAAAAGAGCAGTAATGCAGTAAAACCAACAAGTTAAAGGTAAATACCTTGCTTGTGATGATGTCAGGCAGAGGAATTTAGATATAACTTCATGCTCATTCTTTTCTTTGCATGCCATGTATGCATCACGAATGCGTCGATCCCTCTTCCACACAAATTCTTTCAACAGCTTTGCATCACTGCTTGATATTTTTTTCTCAAGCACCCAACCATCAATGGTAAGCAATAAACAGCTCCAAAATTCCCAAGGCATATCATCAACTGGCTCATCTAATGCCCTTTTCTTGCTTTCTTCTTTCAAACTATCAAGGGTTTCCTGAAATTCCTTCACAGACTCTTGATATAATTGGACATATGAAAGTATCTCTTGATCAGACTTTTGAAGACGCTCTTCTAGTAGTTTCATCTTTTGCTGCATGAGTTCATTATATTGTTGCATTTTCTCAGATGACAACTTAAAGACATTAGCGTCTCTAAGAGATTCTTCCAATTTATCAACCTTCTTTCGGAGATCATGGTTTTGCTGTAACACTGAAATGGCTTGGTCAGCCTGTTTTGTTGCCTTATCCAGCAAGAGTTGCAAATTTTCTACCTTTGCCCATAGGTCCTTGCATTCAACCTTTAAAGTAGAAATATTTGAAGAGTCTTGCTGATAAACAGACAGTTTAGACTCCAACTCCTTCAAAGCAGACTCTAGAAAAGAGCGTTCATTTTCAAGAGTTACCATGCGCTCATTAGTGCCCTTGAAATTACTAAGCATAGACTTGAGCGCTTGGATATCATATTTTAGGGCTAGATTCTCTGTCCTCAAAGAATCAACCTCCTTGCTAAGAGAATGAACGTGACCATCACGTGCTAAAAGTGCTTCTTCTTTTGAAATTTTGTTTTGATTCTCACACAATTGAAGCTCACTTTTCCCAGAACCACCCCTATGAATCAACTCATTTCGCAACTTCTCTAGCTGATCTTCTAGGAGCTCCACATGTATCTTTTCTTGGGAAGCAACTTTAATCCGAGCATCAGCTTCTGCCAATCTCATTTCCAAAATGTTAATTTCTCCTTGCAGTGACTCCTTCTCACTGAGAATTTTATGAAGATCTTCTAGTGCATGAACCCGAGCTTGATTGAGAAGAAGGATATCTACATATGTTTAGAAACAGCAAGATATCTCATGTTTAGAAGAAGGATCATAGTGCATGAATATGATAACATGCATATATCTCTCTCTTCATGAAATGATAGAAAGGTGCATACTAAAGTACTACATAAAAATAAATTCAAGAGTTTCATAACAGCAAGATATCCCACTTCTCTCTGCATTTTTTATCATGCCTATCAGGTCCTCTAGCTGAACTCCTGAGACCTGCTCTCCACCATCTCTGTTTATGGCCTGCAAAAGAGAAAATGGCTTTCAAAAACGTAAATTTAAACCTTCAATTTACATAATTCCTATTAAGAAAACAGAAGATGGCCATTCAAAGGCAAAGAACACAGAAGAAGGAAGTATATGACTATGTATATCTCATAGTTCCATAAATAATTGTTTCTCCCAAACCTTTATATGTCTCTAACTTTAAGTTAAAAGGAAATCGCTTATATCAAATTGCAGGACACTCAACCAGATAATGCATCACTAAGGAATTCAGATCTTCTAATCATACTTCACCGCTTGAACAGTAGGAGTAAATAAAGCATCTTAACAGCCAAAGAAAAATCCAGGATGGCAAATTTGCTATTCGAAAAGCTCATGAAATTCTTGATTAACAAACTTCAACAAAGATATAATTATTCCACATGGTGCCTTGAATTTCTGACATTTATGCACCATCATTGAGAACTCAGAAGTATCATATTTGCTGGAACAGAAAAATTAACAATGGTAAATGTGTTCAATTATTCTTCCCATTTCACCATCATTCTATGGCGGTTCACGAAGACAAACAAATAAAATTAAAATATCTATACAGAACAAGAGCAGCACTAAACAATACAATTTGCATCCAGATTCACTTCTTGGAAAATGAAAGTACCAAAGCTTTTGTTACAGCAGGCAGTGTTAGACTGTCCAGATTCTGTCCATCAGTATGCTCTACATCTCTGTTAGTCTCAATGGCAGACACAGAAACAGTGCCCAAATTCTGTTCATTGATATGCTCCACATCTACCCTAGTATTAACATCATCTTCATAAGTAGTTTCATGTTGTACTATATGCTCCATATCTTCACTATTTGGGACAGAATTTTCAGGTTCAGATTCCTCATCGCTATTCGGCTGCAACTTCGCACTCTCTGGAATCTGGTCAGAAGGAGGTTTGTTCCCTTGTGGTCTCATATTTTGAGAACTGCATAAATTTCGATAGGGACATCAAATAAGTGGATAACATATCACCTTCCACTCCAAGATGCATAATAGGAAAGCAGCAGATAAAAGATCCAAAAGTTCTTGAGAATATAATTTATATGATGTAAAAATTGACAGCTACATATATTCTTTTTTTTTTAAGTACAACATGATTGTTCAAGAACTATTGAATTGTCAAGAAACTTGAACCAGATCACGGTCATTAAACAAGCTTATTACTAGCCTAGTTCTACAAACTTTTTGTTTTCTTTTTCTTTCTTGTCATTAAAATACAGAACCATGCTACATTCCAATAAACATTAGTTTGTTCTTGATAAGCCTAATCCATCATTAATTTCCATTTCGATATCAAAGTCTAGCCAAGAATGTGTAGCTTTTCTAAATTAGGGCCAAACGAAGCTCTCTTCAATCAAAAATTTCTCAAAAGCAAATTGAACAGAGCCTTGAAAACGTATTTAAACAAAAAAAAAAGCCAAAATCGATCGTTTAAACCGCTATGGATTCAAGAAAAGTACCTGAGATTCCTTCGCCGCATTTTACAAGAAGCTGGGAGCAAGCGACGAGAAGGCACGAACAGTAACCTCGGATTTACATGCTTCTTATAACAAACAACATTATTTTTATTATTACTATTGTGGTTCAAACTGATAAAGCCATGGCTAAAGAAGCAGGTTGATAGCTTTGCAGACATTTTCTTTCTCTTTTTTCTTTTTATTTTTGTTTGTTTGAAATGCGCAAAGCCTCGCTCTCTCTTCCTCTCTCGATGGTTTTAAGGGATTGGGAACAGAAGAATAACCGTTTTCTTTAGCTCAACGTTAACTTGCTGCCTCGAACCGGAAGATTAGTATAAAAAATTTAGTACCACTATATACTAAATAAAATAAATATCTGAAATGCTGATAATATCTCACTGGAGAGAGTAGAGAGCTGAGTCGTCTCCTTGAATCTTTATTTTTACGACAATCAAAGAATAATATGTATATGTTAGGTGTATTCTTGTTACGGTGTGAGTGTTTCGCTTATCCGAATCGAACGGACGAGGGTCTTGGAGAGGGTGTGAGGCTGGGGGCAGCGTTTATCCACTACTCTTTCTGTTGGGCTTAATGTGATTGATGGTGATGGGATGTGATCGGATAGGAAGTTTTGTGTGAGTGAGCTATAGAAAGAGCCCCACGTGGCATGTGAGAAGAAGGCAGGATGGAGATCTCCGTTTATGGAGAAAGTGACGGGATTTAAATCTTTAAATTAAATAAATGGAGATTAATTTAAGTTGGCATATCCATGTCTTTTCCCCTAAGGAAAGGAGACAATGGAGATTAGTAAAAGTAACTAAGCCGGATTTAGAGGTTTAATGAAATATTCGTTAAGCCATGGCACGTTTCTAGTTTAGTAGTCTATGATACATCATTTTGCTCTTCCTATAGAAAATTTTGGAATAATTTTATTGAAAAGAAGAAAAAAATATGATTATGTTATCAGGCATAAAAAATAAATTTAACGATTAATATTTTCGTGTTTTAATTATATTGTATAAATATAAAATATTTATAGTTATATATTTATAAACGTAAATGCATACATAATACAAATAATTAAATGTGTAAGAATCTTAAATGTGTGTACAAATATGTATATAACATGACAAAACTAATATGATTATTAAATTTTATACGACACAAAACAATTTGTTTACAACAATTACTATGATTAAAATTTATCTAATTTATAATATATTTATACAATGTATATAATTAACACAATTAAAATAAAATATAATTTATTATTCAAATTAATAACAAAAAATTATAAATATCATAATTTTTTTCAAATAGAATTAAATTTAACCTTAATAAATCTTAATCATAATAAAAATACTAATATTTTTATGATCAATAAATGAATCTTAATTTTGTATTAACATGTTTGAACAACACATGGCCACAACTAAATAAATGAGTCACAAGTATATGATAACATGATTAACTAATTACATTTTAATTAAATTTTAAACAAAGTAAGTGTGTTTGACGTAGTTAATACATAATTTATTTGTATTTTATTTGTATTAATATAATTAATTCATAAAACACAAGTAATTTAAACTCAAATCTATTTTAACTTGTATCATGTTGTATTGTCTTATACAAGATTATCATGTTTAAATTATAAAGTTTCACAAAAAGTTTATAGTTGGTTCTTTTATCTGAATATACACAAAGATATATAGTCATCTTAAATAAATACTATAGGTAAATATAGCAAAATGTAACCTTTTACATAAAAGTATTTCAATAGAAAATGCGTTTTATGTTGCAATAAGATACGGGATTTCACCATCTATAATTATTTGGAAATATTTTTTTGTCTCATTTTACTTTTTTATTTTCTTTGCAATTTTCATTTGCATATTTAGGATTTTATGTTGACGAGTGGATAGGCCCAAATTGGTGGAGTTAGAGCCCATATTTTAAGGGCTATTTGGGCCGTCCATAAGTGATGCCCTTGGGCCCAAACAATTCACAGAACAAAAAGTCCAAGGGAGCTGGGAACGTATTGCGCTGAAATAACGAGCGCAACGCAGTGGAATTGCGGGAAACGCTGGGAGTGCTGCAAGTTGTTAACTTCATTACCATTTTTTTCCTTTGTTTCCCTGTCAAAATCTTCTTCTTCATCATCGTGATATTATTTTTCAATTTCACCAATTTTTCGTTCCAATTCCAGCGCACAATTCCAATTCTTTGATCCCTAGATTTCGAAGCATCCATTCCAAAAAGTTCCTTTCTCAATCCTTCTTGATTCTCTATTTCGACGATTAAAATTTTGAATCAAATCTTCTACTCTGATTCTTTCTCTTATCCACACAGAGTTCCTCCTTGCGTAGTTTTGTTGAAAAAGCTCAAGAAATGGAGAAAAACAGTAGCTGTTGCTTCTCCAGTATATCTTCCAACCTTCCAATCACTTGTTTCATAACCTTTATTGCAATTATTTTAGTCCGAATTCTCTACGTGATTTGGCGAACCTGCAAGCCGCTGAGAAAAAGAACTTCGCAGCAGCCTCTCAGCACTCTCATTGTTTTGGGTTCAGGTGCTTTCAAATTTTGTTTTTCCTTTTTTCTTAATTGCCGTTGATTTTATGATGTTTAATCATGATCGTTGGTTTGTGATTTCTCGGTATAGGAGGACACACGGCAGAGATGGTTAATCTCTTGTTTGTTTTGCAAAAGAACAAGTTTACGCCGAGGTTTTATATAGCCGCTGCTACTGATAATATGAGTCTTCAGAAAGCTCGTGTGTTGGAGAATTCTTTGGCTGATTCGGTAAATTTTGCAACTCCGACTTCTGACTTTGTTATCAATGGCTATTAAGATTTTGATTTATTGCCTTTCCTCCATACGATTTCAGTTTGTTTAATGTGGTCTTTTGTTCATGGGGATACTATTTATATATTATTTATTTAATGAAAATACGTTGAATTATTAATCAACGGTATAATATTCTTATTAGTACCTTTTTTAACCCTTGGATGTGAATTTCGTTAATAATATAGCAGATATTGCAAGTTTTTTGGTTGTCATTTCTTTTTTTGAATCATCTTGGCTGCTTTCCTATGTTGGTACTTCCATTTTGCTATCTGTATATTTAGTGATTTTGTAAAATGTGAATTCGTAAACAGTTTGGCATTGGATGGAGGGCATGGCTTCCCTAGTTGTGCTTCTTATTGAGAAGTTGGATTGTGTTTCATATTCCTGTTTTGCTGATTACAAAAGGTTTGCTTCTTAAACTTATTGCAACTGCAGAGTGGGGTCAAGGAAATCTCTGCCGAGTTCATGCAGATCTATAGAAGCAGGGAAGTTGGTCAATCATATGTAACCTCTGTTTGGACAACTTTAGTGGCCCTGGCTCATGCATTGTGGCTGATGATTAAAATCAGACCTCAAGTGGTATTATTCCGTTCTGTATAACTTCTTTTCCCCTTCTAGTTGCTGTTTTTACTTAAAATAGATGCTTGAATCAAGTTTCATGTTCTAGCCTAAATGAAAAATAATCAAGTTTCTTGTTATAAACTCTACTTTAACTGCAGGTTCTTTGCAATGGCCCTGGTACTTGTATTCCTCTATGTGTAATTGCATTCAGTTTCAAGGTTTGCATGTTTCCCTTTTATCCATTTTATTTTGTATTGCCTTTCTCTCTTTGATAAAACTGATGGGATGGGAAAAAGAAAGACAGATAAAGTTAAATGCTCAAACATTTCTACATCTAAGATGATTGGAGCTAGCCATTTTTCTTGTAAATTTGCTGGCAGGTGGTTGGAATTAGATGGTCATCCATCTTTTATGTTGAGAGCATTGCAAGAGTAAAAAGGCTCTCTTTAAGTGGTTTGTTGCTTTACAAGTTACGGATTGCGGATCAGTTCTTTGTGCAATGGCCACAACTGCAGAGAAAATACCCTCGAGCTCATTATGTTGGTTGCCTGATGTAGTTAATTAAGTCCACTGCTGATGGGTACTCTCACTTAACCTCAAAGATTTTTGTTTTAATATTGTATTCTATATTTTAAAGTTTCTTTTTCTCTTTCTCTTCATTAGGATTTTAGTATTTCCTTGTTGGGTTAGTTTGATTACTGCAACATGATTTAATGTGGACCATGATATTTGACAAAAAGAATGATAGAATATGATATGGATTATCTCAAAATTTTGATAGTAACACTACACTTGCGCTTTAACAAAGACCATGTTAATTAATAAATTGCTGGCATATATGATTTCACTGCTTGAACATTAAGTTCTTAAATTGGTAACAAGTTTCTGGAACCTTTCAAGTGATTGTGGTATTTTTAGTGTCTATTATTTGCCCAAACTTTTTTAGATATATTACTTGCCATTTGATTCCAAATTTTAAAGCAATACTCTTAAGTTGTTGTTAATCTCTTCAACTTTATATGGAGGAACATTGTTGCATATTTTTTGGTTTTAGGGTGTAGTTGGCAAAGGACTTCTTAGGAATAACCAAATAAGTTTCTATTTCAACTTTTCTCTCCATGATTTTGTTAAATTTATTACTTAATATGAAAAAATTTCTACATAGCTTGGATTCAAACTTCCAACCCCTCTTTTTCTTCTCCTTTTCCCTCGAACATTTACATGTTTTCTAGGATGTGAGCAGCCTGAGCTGGGTTGATTGTTGAAGTACTTGAGCTTATCTTGGACAAACATGTAGCATAGCATGGCCAAATTGAATTTTTTTGGGCTGGCTGGAACACTGAGAGTTCCTTAATTAGGGAAATTATTAATATTAGTCACAAACTAGTAAGGGATTATCATGTATAAGGGAAGCTTGAGCAGCTTCAGTCGAGCTCATTTTTGAGTAATGCCTCCTGGTTTGTGATATGCAACCTACACTAAGGACATATACTCCAGCTTCAATAATTTTGGATAAGCCTGATTAAGGGCTTTGGCTTGATTTGCTAACTATGAGCTTCAATGAACCTTATGATATGCTGATCGCTAATGAGTTTAGCTTGAGTTTACAAGCATTTCTGTTGTTTGCTGAACATAACCATGTTTCTTTTCCCTATTTCACGTAACAATAATGGGTTGATCTGACATGATTGCAACAAACATCTTAGCTTCATTTATCTAATCTTCCCAGTCATTTTGGAATCTCTCATTGTTTCATGGTGTTCTGTTTTCTTTCTGTTTGAACTCCCTCCTGCTTTTTGTTCTTAAACTTCCTATTATAGAATGAGGCTAGTGAGACAGAATAGATTATTTATTTTCTTCTCCAATACCAATTAGCTTGGTCCAGCCTGCTTTTGTTAAGCATTACTACAGCCATACTTCAACCCTAGCCATTTTGGATGAAAATAGTATGAGAAACTGAGAATACATACAGAGTATGTAATTGTATGTAGTTTCCTAGTGCTATTTTTGGACTTTGGTATGTTTAACTTTCAACAGAGAAGCATGAGAAAGATTACTTTTGAGATTGTATTTCTTGTTTTGCCGAAAATGACAATCTCATATGGAACTGTGGAAGCCCAACTTATCCATTAACTAACCTCTTCAAGTAATGGACTCTTTGAAACTTCACTGCCACTTCTATATACACTCTTGGAGCTTTTATTGTCAAGATAACACTGATAGACATATGAGACAAAGCCCCATATGGCCAATGCCATAGCAATTACCTTTATTGCATCCATTTTCTCATGGAAAAAGATCACAGCTAGAATTGGGATAACAGGCAAACCCAAGACACTCATGGCATTGGAGAAGAGAGAAGACACTTCGAAAATCAATCCTATAGCCCCAACAACAAAAAACTCTGAAGCTATAGCCGTCTCAGTCAGGGTCATCACATAGGAAAACTTACCCAGTCCAAACTCCTCCATTTCTACTGACAAATTTTTCCATTCTCCACTGATGAAGAGCCCCACTATGGCAACAGAAGTGGCAATCACTGACTGATATATCACCATTTCAAAGACCTTTGCATGTGTTTCTCTTTTTAGAAGCTTTTTGAAGGCAAGTTGTGTCAGAGAAAGCATCAAGCCATACCCAGCAGACGCACCGATAGTGCATATGAATCCGATTGCATACTTTCTTTTAGAGACTTCAGCGTGGCTTGCTGGATCAGTTTGAAATATCAGGAGGGTGGAGGAGATGGTTAGTAAAACTAGTGAATTGATTATAAAAGGAGTGAACTTTTGTGAATGAAGGAAAAATGAGAAGAGAGCAGTGAAGGCTAATTGGGATGCACAAATGAGGGAAAAAGTTGATACTGGAAGGTATAAGAGTCCAATAGAATACATCAAGCTGTATGCTGCTAGGCAAATACCAAAAGAGAAATAGATTATTGCCAGTATCAAGGCAGATGGCTGCTTTGTTTGCTCATTTGTTGTGCAACTTTTAGGTGGTGAGAGGCAGTAACATGGAATGAGGATTGGGAAGCCTGCAAGTTGCGCAAGTGTAGCTACCCATACGCTCTTCCCTCCTTTGTCATAGTATAGGCGTCCCAAGAGTGTGGATGCTGACTGGCCGAACAGTACAAAGAATGCATACATGATGATACAGATCCACCACTTATAGTTTCTGGGTTCAGGGCTTGTTAGATTCTTGCTATTCAGATACTGAGGTGAGTTTTCTTCCTTGACTTCTTGAACTGTTAGAAATCATTAGCATAATTGTTATTCAAGGACTCAGTAACTAATTTGTCAAATGACGGGTGGTTTTTTTTTTAAAAGAAAATCTTGTATGTTCTGCGAACTCTAATATGTTGTATTACACTTTAAAAAATAAATCTCTGCCATTGAGTTTTCCCGACTAGCTTAAAAGTGAAGAACCATGGTTTGATATGTATACATGTTGAATGCAAAGTGAATGCATCTGAACTGGGAACCTGGGAAGTGTAAAAAGCAGTTAGCTATCAAAATAAATTTGTTGGAAGTCCCGGGGGGTGGGGGGGGGAGAGAAAGTGCAAGTTCTTTTAGGTGTTAATTTGGTTGCTAACTCTTGATTGTTGCCTTTGCCTTTTGTTTTTTTAAAAAAAGGCCATGAACAATTTTTGATGATATGAGAATTAAGGTTTAACTTTCATGGTTAAATAATGAGTAAGAAAATGGTTTTATTTGTGTGATTGTCCCAATTAATATTAGTATTTTTTGGGTAAACTTTATTTACCCTTTCTGTGATTTAAACTTTTTCTACCTAATATTTTGTGATTTTTTTGCCCTCAATTAGCATCTTGTGGATATTTTTTTTCAATAATATAGCAGCTTATGGATAATATATGTTTTCACAAGGGTTGAGCCGTTACTTTTATCTTATAAAAGTATCAAAGTACTCTTAATTCAAAGTTAGTCTATATGATTTTTTTTTAATTTAATAGAGCAAAACTAGTGGGATAACTTTTTGTGAGAGCCGAAATTATTTATAGTGTTAATTGAGAAAAGAATAACAAGCGACTAATTGAAAAAAAAAAAAAACCTACTGTATTATGTGGGAAAAGTTTAAATTATAAAGGGTATAGGTGAAGTGTATTGTATTTTTTTTAATTCTTTGTTAAGTTTCAGACAAATATGATTTTGTTTCTATCATTAATTTTTTTTTTTTGTGAAAAAATTTGAAAACATAAAAATAAATAGTAAAAGGTAAGTAATAAAAGTTGCAATCAAATGAAATTTTAGCTAACGATGTTGCATTATCTCATGGCAAGAAGATTTATAACAGTATGAATTAAAGGTAAGGGAAGAAATAAAGAGTTTAAGGTAAGTGAGAATTTCCTCGATGATGCGAAAATTAGTGTCTGTTTTCTGTAAGCTTAAAATCGGGAATTTAGCTGATGAGAGGTAAACGGTGCTTGAGCTCGTTGATAGCTTTACTCCATTTTAGCGACTTAAAGTTGGGCAAAAAGAGAACTGAATTGTCTAAGTTGCTACAATTTGACATCAAAATAAAGAAAAAAATGTCTTGTTCAAGAATTTTATATTGTCGATCTCTTCATTCAGGAGATTTTCTGGATGAAACAGAAGATAAAAGCTAATTATAAAATGGTTTTTGTAGTTTGCTTCCCTGATCTTTATATGAGTGGAGTTAGCTGACTTACCAATGATATGGAGTTGCAGTTCTTGAGGTTTTCCCATATCAAAGATGAAGAAGTTCCAAAAGCAGCCAGCCAGCCAGCCAGGGAGGAAGGAGAGAGAGAGGGAGGGACGGAGGGAGGGAGACAGAGAGTTTATACCAAAGAAAAATGTAGATATATATATACCACCAAAAATGTGGATAATGGCTATGCAAGTACTCCCATTGCCCAGAAAGAAAAGAATTCAAAAGAAAAGATCCATCCATTCCATGCCTAAGAAGTACGTTTGTCTGTAACAACATATCATTAATTGGATGATGATGATGGCTAATGTGTCCATAAATTTTGTGCAGAAATGAATCATGTGGATGTTTGGATTTGATTGGCCTGCGGGTGACTGAGAGAGACATGAAAAATTTGCATGAATGACATGCAATTTTGAAGGTTGTGGCTGTCCCAGGCATGGCTTTATCAAGGTCAATTAGTCAGCAATCAGTAATTATTCCATCATTTGCAATATTTACAGCTTCACGACAACATGAAAACCATATGCCTCATCAAAGGCATCAGTCAAGGTCATGCAATTAGTGCCTGATTGGACAAATTTTTTTTTATTTTAGTACATCACCATTATTTTCTTTGCTACATCTTGGATGCGCCGTAAAGCTCACTTCTTCAACCAGAGGAAGCTTTTAGAGCTTCATTCATTTATGTTTTTGAGTAAACTCTTCGACTTATGGTCATCAGCGTAATGGTGGTAGGCGTATGAAAGAAAGCCCCAGATAGCCAAAACCATGGCGACTACCTTTATACAATCCATTTTGTCACCAAAGAAGATAACCGCTAGAATTGGAACCACAGGCAACCCGAGAGCACTTACGGTATTGCCAAATTGAGAAGAAACCTCAAAAATCAGTCCTGTGACTCCAATGGCAAAGCCCTGCCATAATATAGATATCCATACTAAATTCATGACATATGATATCTTTCCAAGTTCATATTCTTCCATTTCTCCCTTTATACCTTTCCATTCTCCACTAGCAAAATGTCCCACCAGGATAGCACTTGCCGCTACTAGTGACTGATAGATTATCATATCCATGACTGCTGCAAGTGTATCCCCTTTTATAAGCTTCCGAAAGCAGAGCTGAGTCAAAGAGAGCACCAATCCGTTCCCCGCAGATGCACCAACAGTGCATATGAATCCGATCACAAACTGTCCTCTTGAGACTTACCGGGGAGTTGAAGAGGCACCGTGAGACACAAGGAGGATGGGGGAGATGGTGAGAAGGATCAGAGAATTGACTATGAAAGGAGTGAACTTTTGGGAATTGAGGAAATGGGAGAATAAAGCATTGAAAGCTAACTGGGATGCACAAATGAGGGAATATGCAGACACAGAAAGGTACCGCAATCCGGTCGAGTAAAGAAAGCAGTATGCTGCTACAAGTAGGCCGAGGGAGATATAAACTGATACAAGAATCATGGCGGATGGTGGCCTTGTGTTAGTGCTGGTTGCAGTTGAATTTTTGAGTGGTGAGAAGCATAGTAAAGAATGAGAACTGGGAAGCGTGCCAGTTGGATTAGTGTGGCCATCCATTGGCTCTTTCCACCTTTATCAAAGTACAGCCTTCCCAACATTGTACCAACTGCCTGGCCAGAAAGCACAAAGAGTGCATGCAAAACTATCCGTAGCCATTGCTTACAGTTTTTAAATCTAGGCGCTATTGATTGATTTGAAGCCTTCGTATGTTCCTTCGGTTCCCCTTCTTCAGTCTCCTGAACTGGTAAAAAACAAAGGATTGACAAAGGGAGCATCAATGAATGTTTCTGATGAACTTGGTTTTCCCTAAAACAATTGACTGTATGATATATTATACGATTGTTTCTCTTTTTCAGCCACCAAATCTTTATTTTGCAGAGCAGAGAGATTAGCAAGCCTGTTGAATTTTTTAAAGCATAATAAGAAATCAAAACAAAGAAAAGGGAAAAGGAAGAAATCGGTTCTATTAATTCTTTTAATTGATCTTCTCCCAAATATTTATAAAGCTGGCTAACCTGTGATCATTGAGTGTTGCAGTTGCGGAGCTTCTCCCATGTCAAAGACAAAGAAGTTCCTCGAAGATCAAGTTATAAGAAAAAGGACAGCTGAAGAGATGTTATAGACTCGTACTCAAATGACAATGAAACCATGTACATGCATAGCTTGCCATTCTTGAACGTGAATGGGGAATCAACCCATTGGGCCTTACTCCAATTTGTTACAGTGAAATTCCTTTGGGTAAAGACGTAAAGTCGTAATCTCCTTGCCACGATCCCTTGTGTGTACACGGTCCACGCAAAGCCGAAGAATGTGAGTAGAGAACAGAACCGTATCTCATTATCTTTTGGTAAGCCAACACGCCCGAAGGCATTGGTTCCCAATACGATGCTCCCATCCCATTAATTGGGTTTTGAACAGAAAAAAAAATTTCTTTTCAACCAATAAAATGGTTTTCACTAACAGTCTGCTCCAGGCAGTGAGGAGTTCCTTTTCAAAAAACAAAAAGTAAAACAAGAATTTGCCCCTAGGTGAGATCCCTCTTGTCACCTTAGCTAGTTGACATGCATGTTACTATGACAATTTGAGGAAAGGGGACGTGAACATTTTCTTGTTTACTAAGTTTTCTACTATTAGCATTATTAACTTATTATCGGTCATAAGACGAAGATAAAGATTCTACCAACTGCACCTGCTTCGGCTTCGCCCATTCATCAGCTATGGCGTGATCTTCCTTTGTCTAGATTGGTTAGATTATATTCTAACGTCAGGTTTCACGTCTTTTATTCTTATCACTAATCCACCAACCAACTTTTTCATCCATGCATGATATATATCTATATATAGTAAGATTTGGCCATAGTGATTCACTTCGTTATGGGAAGAGAATCTGAGGAAAACCCAAAATTTCGTTATATTCCTAGACTATTTACAGGCCAGTCAAGTTAATCATGCTTTTCATTTGCCCTTTTCCATGCCTTCTCGTTTCCCCTGTACTGCTCTACCTTCATCAATTCCATGTTCTTTTAGTAGAGCATTCGAGCATATATATATATATATATATATATATATATGACTCAAGAATATGTCTTGTAACAGATACGCATGGCTTTGAAAACTTCCTTTTCTGTTAGCATCCAGGAAGAGAGAATCTTGACCATTCAAAAAGAAAAGAAAAGATTATTACACAAAGTAGATCATCACCTCACCGGCAACTTGCTAAGTGGAAGTTGAAAGGAATATGAAAGAGAGAGAGAGAGAAATTATCTGCTCACAAAAGATTTATGCCTTTTTAACACATTTGGAAAGTGGTCGGAATCAGGAAACAGGCGACGCTTCTTATAAAGAAATGAAGCATGACACCTTAGTACATATTTTACTTGAAGGCTATGGCGGATGCAATTGCTGTAAGCCTCTCTGCAACATTGTGTATCAAGCATTCAAGCTTTCTAACAGCTGGGAATTGTAAGCCTAAGCTCCAATCTCCATCACAATCATTGATCAACCGATCAAGGATAGATTAATTTGATAGGAATTTGTCTTCCGGTCTATAACCTTTAATAAACTAGCAACAAGAAGAGACATATTGGTAGAAAGCTGGGTTTAAGCATGATTACCCTCTCCAGGAGAGAAATCTTCAGAAATGTCACTGGCTATTCTGTTTTCAATCTTCAGCTTTCGGTGGTCCAGATATTGCTGATAAACATAGGAAATGAAGCCCCTAATAGCCAGCACCATGGACATTCCCTTTATCCCGTCCATTTTATCATGGAAAATGAAGACAGCAATTACAGGAACAATAGGCAAACCAACTGTACTTACGCAAATGCTGTAAAGGGCAGACACCTCAAAAATTAATCCTACAGTACCAATAGCAAAAACCTGCCAACCCATAGCAGTCCAAAGCGAAGTCATGACATAGGAAACCTTCCCCAGTGCATATTCCTCCATTTCTCTCTTCAATCCCTTCCAATCCCCGCTAGCAAATAATCCCAACACTATTGTGGATAATGCAACCATTGATTGATATACTATAACATCAAGGAAAACTTAAAATGTTTACCTCTTTAGTACCTTTCGATAAGCGAGCTGGTCTGACGCAAGCAACAAACCGTAAATTGCAGCTCCACAAATGCTGCAAATGAACCCGGGTGCATACTCTCCTTTAGAGACTCCAGCAGGCTTTCCAGAGTTATTATTTACTACCAGGAGAACAGATGAACTAGTAAGGAGAACTAGAGAATTGATGATGAATGGAGTGAACTTTTGTGAACTCAGGAAATAAGAGAAGAAAGAATTAAAGGCCAACTGGGATGCCGTAATGAGAGTAACTGTAGAGACAGGAAGGTACTGTAACCCAACTGAATAAAGATAGCAGCTTCCAGCTGAAAGAAGCCCGAGGGGAACATAGACCAATATTACCAACTTCAGGAAGGATGGTGGATTTGGGTAATAATGTTATTTGCAGTGCGAGTCTTGCGTAGGAGAAAGCAGTAGCAAGGGAGTAGAATAGGGAAACCTCCAAGTTGGGCAAGTGTTGCCATCCATTTGCTGTTTCCACCTTTCTCAAAGTAAAGTCTTCAGAGAACTAGAGCTACCGACTGGCCGCAGAGGAGAAAGATTGTATAGACAACTATCAGGAGCCACCTTTTGTAGTTCCTAGATGGAGATCTTCTTATGTGGTTGGTAGCATTTATATGCTCGGTTGGATTTTCTTTAGCTTCTCGATCTGGCAAATGTAAAACCATTGTTTAGTTCTATGAATAACAGACACATGCTGTTTACAAATTGCATCTTTTTCCTTTTCCTTTCCCTTTCCCTTCCCTCTCGAAACCATACCCCCGCTAATAATGCTTCTAAACTCCATAGGATTTTGTCAAAAACATAAAATATGAACAATTCTACAAAACAAATATGTAGGGTGGCATCTGATCATATGAATGATAAATTCCATATATACAGAAACAAACTTGGAGTTGTTTGGAAGAAGACATGTTTCAAGGTAGCTGAAGATTTAACCTAATTACTATTGCAGTAGAACAATATTTGGTAAAGGAAAACTAGAAATCTTAGTCGTAATATATTCACTCAATGTCTGCAATTATACAACTCTGTCAGTTGCACTTTTTCTTGGGAAGAAAAGAGCAAAGAAACATGTTATGGACTTCCTGTCATGCTTCTAAGAGAATGTTTCAGTCAGCATTCCAGAAAACCGCCTTACCTGTGATATCGAGTTGCATCTGATGAATTTCTGCCATGTCTAGCTATCAGGCCGAGGATACAAAGATCAGCGAAGGATTTGCAGCCAGACATAAGACCAAGCACATGTATTTAAATAGTAGTCTAGCTCTGCCTAATCGCATTGCTGGTAATTGTGCAATTAGTCCTTAGTCCAACTGCTACGCTTTCTTGTTGCATGCACCTTAGTTTTTCCTTTTATTAAAAGAAAAATAAAAAAGAAGTACAACTATTATAACTTGAACCTATGTCATCTTCATCACTTATCTAACTTACCAAACTAAAGAGATAATGCAATGTAGACTTTTTATAATTAAGAACTCGAAAAATTTTAGTCTCTTTGATGACGTATAAATGTGTTTTAATGACATCATAAAAGGTTTTTTTTAAATAAGTTTTTGACGCAAATCTGGGGGAAAATTGAATATGAGTTTGACATCATCAAATTTTCTTAAAAACTCATTTTTATATTAAAAGATACTGCTAAAAAAAAATAAGGATAGGTTAGGTAACTTAGTATCCTACTAATTGACTTTTTAATTATTCTCCCAAATTATTATTTCTTTTCATTTTAGTCCATTCAATTATGCTAAGTTACAAGATTTTAAGCACATATTTATGTTCATAAACAATATTTCTTCCTTTTATGTTATTGGGATACAAACTTTTGTTTTTATATTTTTTCAATAATCCAATTTTTTTATATAATTTAAATATTATTATTGATCGAGAAAAAATAATAGAAGTGGGTGGTATTATGATAACATTGTTTTATGTACCAATTGTTTTATTTTTTATTATATCATCGTTATACTAATAATTTCAAGCTGTTCAGCTTTTTCCGGACAAAAAATATTTGAGAAAATTGAAGCCTTTTGTGTATAGTAAATGATGTGTTTTTCTCTTTTTAATTCTTGAATTATTGGTGAACAAGATTCCCTAAAGATTAAAATTTTCTTTTTCAAACAATCAAATACGTAATGCATCACTTTTCACTGTATACAAAACTTTCACTCTTTTTAAATAATCTTGAGAAGTAGGACAATGTTGCAGTTTCAAATTTCGTATTTTAGTCGGTCGGCGAATTGAATTTAATAATCATTTTTTCCGAAAAAAAAAAAGAAATTAGATAAGCATATGCTAATGATTATGAAAGGGTATTAAATTTGTCTGTTTAACATAAGTATTTTTGATTGATGAATATTGAGGTGCAACTTTTAATTAAGTGACAATTAGTAGAACTTTCATTATCTCAAACAAAATATACATATTTAATTAAAATATATTATTCTTCTTCAAAATATATCCTGTCATTTTTTGGTCGGTACTTTGATTTGAATGTTACGAAACATTTTGGTTGGGTAATTTTTTTTATTGGTTATTGAATTCAATTTCATGAGAACATTTACATGAATTTTAAATTTTTTAAATAAGTCATAGAAATTATAAAGGTTGTTTCAACAAATTGAATGTTTCATAAATATTTTTGAAATGGTTAATAAATAACGATTTTAAAATTTTACATGAAGAGTGATTAAGGATAATTATAAAAGTAATAATATTATATATATATATATATATCAAGTTTTATATATAATAATAAAAAAAATTAAAAATTAAATGATAAAACGGCAATCATCACACGCCATTAACTTAGTTCTACCCTAATAATTACTTAGATTACTAGACAAAATGGGAAGTGGATAAAGAAAACACGTTTTATAGGAAAGTGCTAACTTTCCACCTGCTTTGTGCGGTGAATCTCAATGTTTGCTGAAGCAGAGAGGTGGCTCGGCTATGCTTAACTAATATGTTAAGCCTCATGGCTTGTTTTAAAGCTTGAGCTTTTTCAATGCAATCATGGCTTAGCAAAAAAATATATTTAATCAAAACGTAAAATAGGATGAATAATGTAATAATATATATTGGTTATCAACTTCATCTATTAGGTGGAAGCCATTATGGGTTTGTTCTCGCCTTGAGAAAGATTCTTTATTGTCATAGTTTTTCGACAATTAGAGACTTTAATAGCACTTTGAAAAGTATTGTTACCACTTTTCTATATTAAAAAAAATTCTTAATATATTTTTTTGGAAGAAATTTATAGATTTAAACTTAGAATCTATTGGGAAGATCAGCAAATCTTAATATTTGACTAGTTCAATTGTTTGATTTAAATTCAATTATAGACCACACATTCAAGCACAAACTTAAATTCAATTTGGAGTGATATCAAATCTTATCTTTATTTTAATTAATATTTTAAAAGTAAAATTTTGGTCAACCTGAAAAGTGTGTTTTAAAAATTGTTCAACTTAAGAAAATTTGAGAATATTTTTTACTCTATTTTTCCAGAAAAAAAATCTTAACTTATTGTAAATGAATGTATGTGTCAATATCCTGACAGAAAAAACATAAGAATGGGAGCTGAAAACGGTATGTTTCAGCCCAAAGAAGACAATATAGATATGGGAATCTTCTTTTTTTTTCTCTGCATAAAGGAGTAATTTGCTGATTTTACTGCTAGATAGTAATGGTTATATGCTTGTAACTTGCTATAGTCCAGTTCAAAGGAACAGGCAATTTCCCTTGTGTCAAATGAACTAAATATAAGCATACATTTATACAATTCGGGGGTAGTCAGCAGGGCTATGACAAATACAAGTGGTCTCTTAGCTAGCTTCTCTTCTACAAAGGTGAAGGTGATGCATGCATGTCCAAGTCACCTTAATGATCGTACATCTGCAACGTATACCAAGCTTCCTAACAGCTGGAGATCGTAAGCCTAGCTTCAATGCCCATCACAATCATCAATCAACACATCTTCCAGCGAATAGCCTAATTTGATAGTAATCCTCAACCATTTCACAGGCTAATATAGGAAACATGATAGTAGAAACTTGAAATAAGGGAACAGGATCGGTCTTTTCATTCATTCATTCATAAAAGCTATTAAGCTAGACTCTATGGTCTGCACCCAACGGGGCGGGTGAATGTTTGGATTACCCTCTTCTAGTAGAACAAGCTTCAGAAATTGCACTGGTTTTTCATTTTTCTGTCTTGGACTTATAGTCATCAAGATAGTGCTGATAGACATAGGACATGAAGCCCAAATAGCCAGCACCATAGAGATTACCTTTACACCGTCCATTTGGTCGTCGAAAACAAAGAGCAATTATTGGAACAATAGGCAAACCAAATACACTTATGGCGTTGCAGAAGAGGCCAGACACCTCAAACACTAATTCCATAGCACCAATGGCTAAAACAGCCCAACATATAGCAGTTCAAAGCAAAAACATGACATAAGAAAAGTTCCCCAATTCATATTCCTTCATTTCTCTATTCAACCCTTTCCAATCTCCGCTAGCCAAAAAACCCACTAGTATAGCGCTTGATGCAATGAGTGATGGAAAGATTATCATATCCATGACATCAGTAAATGTCTAACTCTTCACAACCTTTCGAAAGGCAAGCGGCTGTAGAGCAAGCAACAGTCCACACCCAGCAGTTCCAAAAATGGTGCATATGAACCCAGCCGCATACTGTCCTTGAGAAACTCCATCAAGCATTGCGGAGTTATCTTGAAACACAAGGAGAACTGAGGAAATGGTGAGAAGAACTAGAGAATTGATGATGAAAGGAGTGAACTTTTTCGAATTAAGGAAATAGAAAAAGAAAGCATTGAAGGCCTGCCGAGATGCAGAAATGAGGGTAACTGTAGATACAAGAAGGTATTGCATGCCAACTGAACATAGAAAGCAATTTCCAGCTGAAAGTAGGCCAAGGGATACATACAACAAAACTAGCTTAAAGAACGATGGTGGTGTTGTTTCTATAATACTTGCATCGAGATCGTTGAACATTTTGCGTGAAGGCATGCAATAGAAAAGAAGGAGAATTGGGAAACCTGCAAGTTGAACAAGTGCTGCCAGCCACTTGCTATTTCCACCTTTCTCATAGTAAAGTCTGCCCAGCAGTACAGCTACTGACTGGCCGCAGAGGAGAAAGATTGTATAGAGGACTACCCGGAGCCACCGCTTGTAGTTGCCAGATCGGGACACGGTTATTTCTTGGTTGGTGGCATTTATATTCACAGCTGGAATTTCTTCTTTAGCTTCTTCTTCATCAGCTGGCATATATCAAACAATTATTTACTTCTCTTAGTAACATAACAAAAACATGTAATGGTCAAAACAGCTTCTTTTTCTTCTCATTTTCTTCCAAGAAAAATATTGCATTCTGCATTCATGCTTATAATTTTGTTTACGTTTTTGTCTGATATTGCAGATATTTGAAGTTACGGATAAGCATTGGATGGCATTTGCAAATTCTTTTTCTTTCATATGTTGGTGGTTCCAATAATTTGGTTAGCTAAAACATAAAGTTTAAGCCTAGCCGACTCCAGGTTCTTTTAGTCAGCCTGGTTGATTGGATTAATGATAAAATCCATGGACAGAAGCAAACTTGGAGTTCTTTTGAAGGAAAGACATGTTCCAACTTCCAAGGTAGTTCTAGATTTAACATAATTACTATCTCAGTAGAAAATATTCAGTCGACGAGAACATGAATCATAGTCAGAACAAAAATGACATGAATATAAATCAACCTCAACTTAAACTATGACCTCTAAGTGTGTGTGTGTCCGCTTACTTCAGCAGGAATATACAAAAATATAATCATTACTTTCCTAAGACGTGACACAATAGTTGGAAGCATACATCAGGTCCATAAATAATCCCTCTGATGGCAAATTTTTATTCTCTCTCTCTAACTAAAGTAAAGCCAACTTCAGAGATGATTCACATAGCATACGTTAAAAGTAATTATAAATAAGAAATTAAACTTCTGCAACTGAAATATCATATGAACACTGATCAGATGGGGGTACTGTTAACTTCTGTCTGGTGATAAATGATGCCATTAATTAGTCCATGCATGTACATGTCCCACTACCGACAACATATTGACCATTGGGATTTAGTTAGGATAATCAAATCATTGTCCTTGCCAAATACCATGTGCATCCATGGGCCGACACTTCCTAAAATGTTTTAATTTTTATATTACTTATTTAGGATTTAAGGTAGTTAATATACTAATAAATCTTTTTTTTTGTAATTTTATAAAAATTGAGGTCAAATACTCCAAGTAAAAATAATTTATTAAAAAAGTAATTTATGCATTAATATTTAAATACTACAAGGAAAGACAAAAAAATTTCTTTTTATAATTTATGTATTAATTTGAGTTTATAATTATAATCTAACTAATAGAAAATAGCATTATATATCAAATAATATCTTGAAATTATAAAAAAATTTTATTTTGTAGATATATTACTTAATAATTTAATTTTTGTATTTAGCTTTATGTGGTTTATGGATGCTTATATTTAGTTTTGATCAATGAATAAAAAATTATCATATTATTAATTACTAAACCTGATAATTTACATTTGCTATATAAGATCGTATTTTATTTAATTTTAATATTTTAATTTATGTTAATGAATAATAATTTTTAACAAGATTTATAATTTTAGATAAATAAGTCATAGATAGATATTTAAAAAAAAAAACTTATCTCACAATACTCAGATCTCGGACAACAACACAATTCTACTAATGATAAAACCCTAAATAATATATATTCTTTTAAACAAAATTATATTGAATTTGATCTAAATACTTTTCTAACAAATGTTAAGTTTAAGAAAAAAAATTTTGAACATCATCCTAATGACATCACTTAAAAAAAATTTTATATCCGTCCTTGTGCACATCTCTTAGTTTTTAATGAATTTTTTTAATCTAAAACCGAAGGCCCTTACATACTCGATAGGAACAAATTGATGTTGGTAGACTTGGAAAGGGCAGGTTCGAGAATTTAATTTCTGAGATACTACTAATAATTTTATTCATACAGTGAGTGTGTATAAAAATAATTGTGCTTCATTATCCTACAAAATGGGTCATTAATCTATTGCGATGATTACAAGACCTTATTATTTATTTAATAGGGGAAGGGATGGGCCCCTTAGGCACCTGATAAAATTGGGATAATGCACTTTTATATACACTAATAACAATATTGTTTATTATAATTTATGTTCTTTTCATTGCTGTTAATAAACAATGTCAAGTTGATCGGTCCTTTTAAATCAGAAAAAGATAAAAGAAAAAGCCAATCAGTCGTCAGAGAGGATTGGAATTTATCCTTTAATTTGTCCTTTTGTGTGTGTTATTAATTAGACCAAGCTAGCATAAGTAGAATTAGAAATTTAAAATTACCCTTTCAAGAAATGGACGTCTTCTTTTGACTCTTGATGTAAGGGTGAATAATTGAATCTACCAAAGATTAAAGTTTTCTTTTAAGGAGCAGTAGTGTTTCTAATGACAAACCTACTACGTAATTAATTGAGGATTAGTTTATAATAATTGGACAAGGACAGTAGCCGCCAAGGTGCTTTGATTTCGTAGCACTATCATGTCTTTCTGTAGCCAAAGGCGGTCGACCGGAGAAGCGTTGCACGTCAAACGCAAAACCAAAAACCAATGAAAATAATTAACAATGTCGTGTTAATATAATTAGAATATAATTAATTAAGAGTCAATGACACTCCAGGCGACTTTGGACGCACTCTTCTGCCTTCTATGTGCATCTTTAATTGATTATTAGTAAAATTTTTATGATTGGTTGAGAAAAAGAAAATTAGAATGTATCATGAGGCGTGAAGAACTACAATTAATGTGGATATTCTAGAATTATTCATTAATAATTGAAAGCTGTTGATGGTTGTGATCCTCTTATTTTTGGCCCGGCCAAGTTGATGGTGTGATGTTGATCAGAGCGTAGCCCTTGTGACTGGTCTATATGATATTTTGTTTTCGCCTTTAATGAGGAAATGCACAAAAAGCCGTGCAAAAGAACAAATAATGCTACCCACTACTGCTTGATGGACTCCATTCAAGGAAACAAGTTTGAGCGTTAAGTATTCCAACGGCTATATCCTGGCACAGTGTAACAAGCTAAATTAAAGAGAACCCAACAATGAAAAAGAAAAGAACATATAATACCTCAGAAAAGAGCTTTTGTAGTTGATTATACATGAGTTAATAGAGGAGTATTTGAGCAGGAAATTCTATGAAAATGTAAATTTTCCTGTCGTTGGAACTAGCTATGTATAAATGCATGAGCTCTTGCCGTGTAACTACTTTGTTGTTGACATTAAACTTTTCCGGTCTAAGACCTGCGGTCATCGAGATAGTGCTGGTAAACGTAGGAAACAAAGCCCCATATAGCCAATACCATGGCAATCGCCTTAATTCCAGTCATTGTTTCGTGGAAAAATATCACTGCCAAGACTGGGACGATGGGTAGCCCTAGAGTGCTGATGACGTTTGAGAATAGTGCAGAGACTTCGAAGATCAACCCCACCGCACCGATCGAGAAAACTTGCCATGTTATAGCAGTCCAAACTAAAACCATCACGTACGAAACTTTGCCTAGTTCAAACGCTTTCATTTCTCTATCTAAACCTTTCCAGTCCCCGCTAGCAAAAAGTCCCACGAGGATTATGAGAGTTGCAACCACTGACTGGTAGATTATCATGTCCAAGACAGTCTTGAACGTTTGCTTCTTGAGAACTTTCTGGAAACAGAGTTGTGTTAGTGAAAGCATTAGTCCGTACCCAGCCGAAGCGGCAACGGTACATACAAATCCAATTGCGTACTTTCCTTTAGAGACGGAT
>NW_018397267.1:3600431-3601979 GCF_002168275.2 Theobroma umbraticum | reverse complement strand
ATTAGAGGACCAATCCTTGAAGAAAATCACGTTATGGTACTGTAAATCTTCTGAGCATATCGAGGAACATCCAGAAATAGGCGATATTAGGCGCAGCTTCAGAAGAGAAATATCCAGCAAGTTTTTGCAACAGGCGAGAAAGTTAGTTTTCGGCGGCGGCATTGAAGATGGGGGCAGTGCGACCACTGATGTGGTGGTAAAAATCCACCTGGTTCAGGAGTTGGGTAGCCTCAGGCGTTTAGAAGACTCGGAGGAAGACCAATGTGCCCTCTGCTTAGAGGGTCTGTCCCTTGCTCTTAATCTGATATTACCGTGCTGGCACATGTACCATCGCAACTGCATTCTCCCATGGCTGCGTACAAAACAAGAGTGTCCTGTCTGTCGCCACCATTTGCCAAGGCATATTAATTTGCATTCATTAGGCAGTGTAGAAGACATTCTGTTTTTCTTTGTTTTAGTTCATTACTGTAGCATATAATCTGTAAGTAGAAAGTAAAAATGTAATTATGTAATTAGACTCCTTCAATGACGACAACTTCTTTCTTATATGGATACTATATGTTTCCTGGCTAATCCAAAGTCCAAACACTTTTAAAGTATAATTTTCTTTTTTGGTTATTTCACTAGAGATCTAATAAATCTAAACTCGTTCAGAAGTTTCTTTGACAGAAAACAACTTGTAAGTTGTGTTTCTTGCTTTCTTATATAGCAGTTCCAAACTTCTGCTATATCGAGCTGATGACCATGGCATATATTTTATCCCTAAGTGGCTAAGTTCATTCAAAATCCCTTTCGTAACTTCCCTAGTTAGTTTTTCTGTACCAAGTTTTTGGAGTTGTGAGGGTATCCGGTGTTAGCTTTTTTCAATATTTTTTGTATAATTTTATTAAGTATCATAAAGTAGATAGAAAAAAAGCCAAGAGAGTGGCCACAGACCGACAGAGCCGAAATCAAGTAGGACTTTGTCCATACAAATCCACCCAATTCAGAGTAGAACATATACCTACTTTAAACACATTCGGAAATATCATCAGAAAGACAAACTGCATCATCATTGCAAGAATACAACCCAACCTGCACGCAAGAAACTTTAGGAGATAGAACAGGCGTGCCACCCAGCCTAAGCCTGAGAAGCATCAGAACAGAACATATCATGCTGGGACCAAACCAAATCAAATACTGCCCCCAAGCATCAAAGTAAACCCATATATCGCAGTTATGCATAGAACATCTGCACCAAATTTAGCTAAAGAGTCCGCCATGGCATTTGCCTCTCTAAGAGTATGACCAAAAGCGATGTCACTTACAACATTACAAAGACTATCAATCTCATTGAATGTCTTTCACAGAGCCCTTGGTCTTAGTCTCCTCTCCTTCACCCAAACCAATGCTACCTTAGAATCTGATTCAATTATCAGTTTCCTAGAGCCCACCCGAAATGTGGAGCCAAAAAGTTTGAAGGCGCAAAATATAGTCATCAATTTTGAATAGTTCAAATCTTGGTTATCCAATGGTCCATAGAAAACGCCTCTTATGTGGCCTTTAGAA
>NW_018397267.1:3539160-3600331 GCF_002168275.2 Theobroma umbraticum | reverse complement strand
TGTCGTAGAATGGAGTGCTTCACGCTGAGGCTACCTGAAATTTAATATTGATGGTTCTGCTCAAGGCTGTCCCAGTGAAGCGGGAATCAGGGAGTTCTGAGAGATGACAATGGACTGGTCCAGGCATCTTCCCAGAGGCCATCCGAGTTGGTGATCCCAGCCTAGCGGAGATTAGAGCAACTAGAGAGGCTCTCCTGATTTTTTCAGCGTCCAAGTCCAAACACATGCATTGGTTATCGAATCAGACTCTAAAATGCGGTGAAATGAGTCAACGATTCAACGGAAGCCCCAAGGAGGATAAGGAAGTGGATCTTGCACATTGAGAGGCTCAAAGAGGGAGTTAGAGAATGGGAGATTAATCATGTCTTTAGGGAAAAAAATCAATACGCAGACAGCTTAGCCAAAGAAGGGCTGCAGCGTCAGGTTGACTTGCTGAGTACCTTTGAGTAGATTAACCTAAAAAACCAACTCAGATAAGAAAGGTCCAGATATGGGGATGTTGTTCATGATTCTGTGCATGGGAACATAGAGAGCAAAACATTTTGTCTTCTGTTATTCTTGGTAGCTAGAGTTATGCATATAGAGCCTAAAATGTCCATCAAGTTTCATGACTAGCACGGCCATGAAAAGTGCTCGAGTTGAGATAGGCGAGACTAGGGAGTAAGTTGCTTATCTGGGATTTTTCTCTTGGGATTTTTGTCTGCTTGTGGCATTTTTCGAGTGGGGAGAATGCTGGATTTGGCTCTGCTCAGGCCTGATTTTGATTGTGAATTGCCAATGCTCAGTCACCTCCGTCAGTTTTTAGGGATGCTGGAATCTAGGACTTGTGTATAGATTTTTTTGTGTAGGGATAGAGTTGGTTTGCTGCTGTTAGTCTCAAAATCTGAGATTTAACAGGTTTTAATCCTCTTTATACCTTTCCCAGAGATGAACCATTGCTTCCTCCGGTTTTCTATATATATGGACTTTCAAAAAAAAAAATTGATGAGTTGTATTAAAGAATAGTTCTGTCTCCAAAAAGTCAGTACAGAAGGAGTCGAGGGAAAAGTGAAAAGTTGGTTTTGTAGGCTTCTAAATAGGAGAGAACTGTCGATTTTGGAGCAGGACTGTGACATGGTATTACTCCAGGGAGTTAGTTTCCGGCAGCTACAATTTTCAAGTTTGGAGCAGAGATATTAGGAAAATACAAATGATTTGTAGTTCAATAAATGCATGTTTCTAAGCATGATGATCATCAATACATATAGATCAATGATTACCATAGGAGAACATAAGGAAAAGGAATATCCACTAAATAAACAACCACCTGTCGGAGAAATTGAGGACCATTCTAATCTGAAGCTGCACTGAGTTCAGAGTTCAGGGGCTTGCTTCAATTTCACCTCTTAATTGTCAATAACAAGTATATCAAATCTTTCCAATCATAGAACATGGTTTAACAATCTAAAATAGGAGAAGATAAAAACCATAATTGGTTTGTTTCACGCTATATATCTTGATATGGTTCTTTTGGATATAAAGAGAGGTGGCTTACCCATGATCTGGAGTTGCACTTCTGGAGCTTCCCCCATGTCAAAGTTTCTGAGTTCAAAAAACGAAAAAACAGGCCGTGGAAGAGAGAAAGAAAAAGTAGTCGAGACTTATAGTGAATCGAAGCACGTGGCTTTATTGGCTGTGCAGCTGGATATGGTCTGGCAAACTGGTGCTGCATTCACTGCAACGGGGGAAGTCCACTCTCAGTCCTAGCTCTCCCTGGGTCCAATTTCATGCATTTTTCTTTCCCCACCATTCAACAGCTGAAAACCTCTGTATCTGCATCGTTCTGGTAGGTGTTGATTTTATGGTTCTATCTAAACACAGGAACTATAGGAAAGAATACTCGACTCGTTTTGTTCTTTTTCTCTTTGCTCTCTTTGGCTTTTAGCATTTTAATGACGGCTACATCATTCAGTGTTTGTACGAAACTTAGAAGTTATTTGGAATGAGACAACCGCTTTCCTTTACATGAACCGTTCCATGCCATCCAAGTACGTGAATCCCACGAACTTATCTGTTCATTGGATTATTTCTCGATTTGTGATCAAGAAATCTGTACATCTAAGCATCAAGGCCACTTTTATCATGTCTAGGCATCAGAAAGTAGGAAAATTCATTACCAAAAAGTGTAAGAAAGTTGATAGCAGAGCAAAGCTATTATAGTGGGGTTTGCCACTTGCTTAATTGTCCTAGGTAAATCATCAATGTTTCCTTCGTAAGCATGAAATGAAGAAATGTCGAAAGCATATCATTATTAATTATAGCAAAACTTTGTACAAGGGTTTGCTCCAAATAAATGTAGGTATGGAGTGAAACGTTGGCAGTTGCGACCCTTGCCCCTTTTTAAAATGAAACCCAGAGAAATTCTGTGAACTCTTTTATTTGACACTGGAAACCCATAACCACTATACTTATTGGCATTCTTGCTGAGAACGAAGGTGTGGGTTTAAGATCTTTGACTCTAACCGTCTAGCTCCCACAGTCAGTAGGACAACCTTTCCCCGACATGATTCCTTCGGTTACTGCCACAGGGGGAGGTGTGCACTACTTATAGCCTTATTACTGAAGACACAAATCTGAAAGAAATTTGTCTCTTTCTTTCTATGAACAGGAGTTTGAGAGACTGGCATGGGGAGTTTTCAATTAGAGTAATTCTCAGTTTAAGAGGTTAAGCTGGACTGCTTCCATTATACTTTGGTTTCTGGTGAAAGCCACGAGGGCTCTACTGCATAATCAGTATCATCATTATTAAAACAGCCGACACTCAGCTTCCTTCAGATTTTGGATATCTTTGCAAACAAAACCTTTTGGTGATAGTCGGGTCATCTGTACTCACTTGTCAACATCTTCTTCATTCATTTGTGGTACACCTTGCTTCCTATCGTTTACACGCGTTTCTTAGTTGTGTTTTTGTTGATTTCCACACAGCTGTCTTTAAACAGCCTTTGTCAAAGATTAATTCCGTGGGTTATTGGCAAACGTTTTATTCATTCGTAGAACAAATCATTGATTGAGAAGAGCATTATTTTTAATATATATATTTAAAATTAAAATTTTACAATCACACATTTGAAGGATGACTTTAAAGTTTGATGTGGAGATAGAGATTAGAGGGAGGGACCCTTGCATTTATTTTGAGTGCCAAACCACTTGAAAGTTTCCATTGATTAATGCACATAAAGTAACATATTGCAGCATAATGCAAAAGGCGAATTTAATTATTTAAGCCTTTATAAGGATTGCCTAATTAGGAATCAGTCAATTCCATTTTGCCCGTACATCCAAAGCTAATTCACTGTCATAGAAGCAATTACATGGTACTACTTCAACTTTAAACTTGCCTCAAGGATCATCATTATCGACCCTTGAACCCATTTCTAACCTTTTAGGGAAGACTTCGGCCTCCATGATCCTGCTACCCCAAAGCAAATACTACGTAATAATCTCTTTTTGCAGGAAAAAGCAAGGACACGTTGCAGGGGACGATGAAAACGAAATAAGCAAATTCCATTTAACCGCCCTTCTACCCGTATGTTGATGCTCGAATACAATAATTATTAGCCACAGGAAAATACTACCTACGTAGACAGATATTTTATTAAGCAATTAAAACCCCCCTTATTGATTTCAATTCCGATGGAATGTGTTGGTTGAGTTTGAAGTTATTTCCACTACAAGCAAATTACTTGCATTGGAAAAAGATAGCTTTTGAATTGTTGGAGAAGGTGGAAACTTTCCTGAAAACTTCACTACTTTTGTCCCTCAAAGGGTGTTAAAGGTTTATAAACGATGGAGGAGGCAAGTTCACAATAAGAGGAATTGCATTAGTATTGGATCTCGAATTTGTTTGATGGCGGAAAACACATCTATGTCACAGGAATCTACATTTTCCTTCAGTGAATGACCAAAAAATGACAAAAGGAAATTATATACTGCAGTTTCCAATATTACAACAAAATGTAAAAGCAAAAAAAAAAAAAAAAAAAGATTTCCTTCCTGCCGGTTGCCTGCCCCCCCATCATACTCCCAACTCCCAAGGCAAAGCCAGGATGTTGAAGTTTCAGCTCAAGGACAAAAATAGAGGGCATTTTTACTCAAAATTGTTGGAAACACTTGATCCGAAAGTTACATCTGCAGACATCTTACGAATTGTTCTTATTCTGCTCCAACTATATATTCTTTTTCGTGTGTCCAATGTAAAAGCTCTGTCTAACCCTCTGAGTCTTGCTTTCTCAGGCCTGTAATTATGGAATCAATATATGCAGGTCAAGAACATAACAAATTTTATGCCACAAAACTCATTAATGCTTCATTTGAATTAGGGGCTTACTCGTGAGCAAGGAATCTGAAGAAGAATGAGTGAGGTGCAGTACACAATCAGTGAAATGGCTATTCCAGCCACAAAATTGTATAGCAGCCGTCGGTTTTCTTTCGTGGGTATGAAAACTGATTTAAGCGTATTTGTTAATTCAAACAGGCGATGAGATATCTGCAGAGAAGCAAGGCAAGATGGCAAGAAAATGAACAAATGAATAAAATCAAAACTGTTGGCAGAACATGGGAGTGGAGAAAATTTTACCAAGATATAAATAGCAGTTGTGAGCATGAAGTTGAGCAGCGGATATTCTGGGACAAGAGAAAGAAGCCACTTGGGTTGTCCGTTAGGCATGTCTGATCTGCATGGATGTAGTGCAATTATAAGAATCTTACAGACCTGTAAATCTGTTTCTCTTAGGCTGCTTCAGTGCTTTGAAGAATTATCTTGCTTTGAAAAGGATGCAGAGCCAGAACTAGACATCAAGGCTAACCTATTTATCTACCAGGCTATTTTCTAAATATGAGGTTGCGGAACAAATTAAAAAGAGAAAATTTTAATTGGTCCACAAACCTCAACCAGATATGAAATTGAGAAATGTAAGTCTCCAGAGTTATCTTGCCAAGCCACCTAGGAAGCACAAAATGTAGCTTAATTAGAGTAAGTGCAAAATAACGCCAGAAACTCTTCAAAAAGCGAATCAATTGTCCTTTATGGAGAGCACAGGTTGAATGAATTAGTTATAGTCCAGAAACATACGCAAAGAGAGTCAAAGAGAAATTCCGAAGCTGCTGAGTACAATTCCGCAAGCAAATGTAGACACTAGAATCACAAGAAAGCAGAAATGATTATCAGATCCTTGAAATTGAACTAAAGCAATTTAATTGTACAAGATATTCCATGTGCCATCACATAAACTTCCTCAAATGTTCCAAGTGAATTAGAAAAAGAAATACTTAATACGCACGTTATCGGGATCCAAGAAGTGTAGGGATGATATTTGTTGTAAGAAACCTTGTCCAGCTTGTAAATACATTCATACCACATATAGCCAACCTGAAGAAATTAAGAAAATTCAAAAAGTGTCTGTCAAAAACCAATAAGCATAATAGTAATATAATGATCAAAAGATCAGGCAACTTACAAATAAGGAAACTGCAATAATGCTTGCTTTAATTGAGAATTTTCTCTTGGTTTCACATTCCTCCAATTTTTCCAACCATTTCTCAACCTAAGATTTAAAACATTTCAAAGAGATTGTTACTTGTGTGCCAAGAGAACAAGACTTTCCATTGACTAAAAATTTTAACAACTTACATTGGGATGATAATAGGCATATATCATTCCAATGATCCATATATAGCGATCAAGACCAGATCTAAAATGCCACTCATGCAGTCGAGTGAGATCCGGTTTTGCAGGATCAGTGTACCCTGCCATTTGAAGGGAGAAAAAAAGTGATATAAGCAAATAGTTATAGCATATGCTAGAAAAGAAGAATGAACATAAATATTAAAAAGAAAATTCCACTGGATTCATTCACATGTAAGGTATGCATATTTGAAAGCAAGACATTCCAACTTAAAATGCAATAAAACATTTTTAAAAAAAAAGGGATTTAGAAGCATATCTAGGGAGGTGAATACAAGAATATGAACTTTCTCGGAGGTTGATAAATCAAATGAAGCATAAAAGAAAAAAGTTAGGTAGGTTGCTGACCTAATAGGAAAGATAATGGACTCCAGAATATTTCAAAAACTCCAGGAATTTCCCAAATCAAGATAACTACCAGAAAGCATGCAAGAATTTTCACAGCCATCACTGATGGTATCTCATTATGCTTGCTGAAAATCCCAAGAGCTCCATACACCATTAGGGTGAATAGCGTGTGCATCGGGCAGATGTAGTAAAGCATATAGTCATTGTTGAGAACAATACAGCAAAATGCCACGAAGAAGTTTAGTCGCCACATCATCTGCATAATATAGAAGTTCTAAAATTGATTGATATGTACAAAAATATCAAGAACTACATAATCGGTATGCTTATATGGGATTATAACCCAGAGAGAGAATCTCACCTGGGTGAAGCGTGCTAGGCTAAAGTCCTTTCTAATATAATAATATGAGAAGTTGCCAAATCCAGTCATCCAAACATATGCAGCAATGAAGACACGTATTGCATTATATAACTCCGTTGCAGCAAAGTAATGGTACATTAGAAATAGGACCTGTAAAAACAACAAGGGCAGGTAAGTGCAGCCCCCAGAACTCCTAAATACTATTTAGTGCAGAAGAAATGGTCAGTAGGTAGCATGGAACTGCAAACACAAGCAATCTGATAAATCTGACTGACATAGGAATTGGCACATGAGAACATTCAGTGCAGATCTGAAGACTGAAGACTCAAATCATACAGCATTTTATGGGAAAAATCTTTCACCAATATTACAATGAATTAACAAGAGTAAAAGAAATAATAAGTCAAATGAACTCCTGTCAATGTTAATGTACAAAAAACATTACTAAATCATAATTTAGGTAGCTATGACCAAATGGAAAAAGGTACTTTGGGAGACAGATATCACCTTCCCAAGGGAGAAAAAACATTTACAAATTAGATCACAATGGGCAAAATAAATGCAAAAGAATATCAGAAAATACAATGCAAATACCTTCTTTTTTAAAAAACGTTAAGCAAGGGGGATGGGGTGTTTGCGGGGTTCGCAAGCTCAAGTATAACAGGTTAGATGTCTAACAATAAAAACTCACCTGCATCCATCCTTTCCATTCTTCAGTTTGATGCCTACTGAGGTATTGCATGGTTTTTCCAGAGAACGCTGATTTGTCACTATGTTTCTTCAAAGAAGTCATTGCTGAAACTATGATGAGAAGAGCGTAGAGGAAGAGGAAAAGGTCACGGTTGTATTTCTGTCCAAGAAAACCCACATAAGAAATGCTATAGCAAGTAAATAATAGTGTTTCCCTATAGTGTTCATCAACATGTGAATAAAAAGCACTAACCCTCAAGCCACCATTAAAAAACAAAAAGCAAATATATAGCTACATTAAACCATTTAAAGTGGGAAATCAATCATTCTAACCACGAGCTGAAAATACTTTCAGTCATTCATGGTGTTCTTTTATATTGAACTATTAGCAAAAAGACAAAGTGATCACAAACTGCTTATTACATTAAGAATAAATAATCCTCCCAAACTACAAGACTCAGGGTGCAAGTCCAAAGAGAAGAAGAGAAGAAATGAGGTTGTCTATGTAAATAGCAACTGCCCAAAAGCAAGACGAGGTTTTCTAGACGTGATTATAGTCCTAGTCATGAGTATGGTTATTTATACAAGTAAAATTAAGGCCCTTTAAGGAATGCAGATGCATAGGTATACTTAAGCGGCTTTTCCAAAATATCACAGATCAAATCATGAATTACGATCAATAACACAAACAACAAGTATAAGAGCACCTTCGTAGATTCTCCTAGGAAATTTGTGCGGTCACATATATAGAAGTACACCAGAATAGCCGCAAACTCAGCCCTGCATTAGATTGTATAGTTAAACATAAGAAGAAACAAAAAGCTACCAAAGAAGTGTACTTGTGGCATATGACTAACATTGCTCTCAAAGTTGCCCGATTTTCCACCAGGAAAGAGTCTTCCATAGTCAAAAACCTGGAAATATAAGGAAATAGTAAGATGGGTTTACAGAGTGCAATCATAGAAAACAGCGTAACAACACTGAAGTTCAAAGAAAGCAACCTAATCAAGTTTGTTTTGATGGATGAACTATGGAATTTAGCAGATGCTGATCTTGTGAGACCTCCTTCCAGCAAAACAGCCCGGTCATCTTCTTTAATTGTCTCCTCTCCTAATTCAACCAGATTATTGTCTGAATGACTGCATATTGGAACTAAGTTGTCAGCATCAGCAAATATTGAAGTCAATAACTCTAAAGATAGGCCTATAAGCCCTATCAAATTTGTGCACCCATGTTAACCCCTAAGAGAAAATATTTCTTACACTTTAGAATGAGATGCAGATTTCCTGCATTCTAGGAACTCTGAATATATCCATGCAATGAAAACCGGGATAACTCCTAAGAGAAAAGACACCTGCAGCGTAATAAAAAGGCTTCTTTAAATATCTCAGGCAACACTAGATCGTACAAGAAAAATAAATAAACAGAAAAGTGCAAAGAAATATCAAATAATGCATACATAAGAACAAGTTATAACAGTGGAGAGAAATATACACATATGGGCATGATCAAAGAAGTTTAAATAAAGAAAAATGAAACCACAAATGCAAGTAGATGTTGAATGAATTAGAATGCCATTGCCGCATTACAGCGAATGCAGATAAGTTCTTTTCATCAAATATTAAGTAAAGCCTCAAAAACGTTTCCAAGACCATGCACATTAGATTCTATACATTATATACACTAGTATTATGATGATCAACCATAATTCATTAGATTCAGCACACTGTCACTAAGTTACGAGTCAAATCATTTCACTCATCAAATCAAGCGTCCGAGTTATGTAAATCCAATAACTATTAAAATTCTTATAAGAAAAAGAAAAATTCCAGAAGGAAAATAAAATCAAACATCACCGAATCAAAAATTAAAAAAAAAAACATTTTCCTCTAAACTTCTTTAGAAATGCATAAGCATTCAAAATCTATAGATAGAAAGAAATACAAAATTTGCAGTGCAAATGCACCATACTTTCTCAACAACGAAATAACAGAATCCAAAACTAGTACATAGAAATCACAAAATTCAATACTTACAAAATTACTACATAAATTTTCAGCTCAAAAAATCACATTGTCCAAATTCATTTCAAATTACAAAATCTCAAAACTGAATCTAAACTAACCAACAACATTGAATCAATAAAAATTCTAATTCAAAATCGTACCTGTCCAGGTGTAATTGGCCCAGAAACCACCATTTCTATTTTTGGATCAAAAACAACCTCCTCCCGACTGTAAAAAAATTGGAACGGCACCGAATCAAATCAATCCAAGAAAGGAAAAAACACAAAATCTCAACTGGGAGTGAAAAGAGAAGCAATGGCTACCGAAGAAAGAGATAAACAATGCGTCGAATTGAGTGGTGTTGGGCTAAGACATGCTCATAAATACAACCCCTCGAACAAAAGTTTAATTTTAACAATAAGCCAATTAGGAGATTCGGAAACGATGGAGATTAAAGAGAGAGAGAGAGATCGTAGCAGCTTGCTTGAAGAATAGAGAAAAGGGTCCGATATGACGTCGTTTTCGCTCTCCCTTTGTTTTTCTTCTCTCTCCACGGTTGTTGTTGCCGTGGTGCTGTTGTTGGGTTTGGTTTTCTGGTTGCTATTTTGCTTTCAGTTTTGGGCGTGAGAATGCGAATGTGAATCTGATGTGAAAGATCAGAAAAACAAAATAAAATAAAATAAAATATTTTTAGAACAGATCGAATGTTTTATTATAATAATTAATTAACTGTAAATTAGTATAGTAAACCTTATTAGTATTATATGTGCAATGATCCCAAGGAATTAGGAATGAATAATGGCTAGTAATTAGGCTTATCTTTCTAATTTAATCATGTTTTGTACTTTCTATTTATGCTTCTCAAGTTGAACTTATTCATCTTGATTTGAAATACTATATTCTTGCCACTTTAACAACATTTTACGATTATAGAAAAATAGAAATTTTAATGATAACTAAACAGTATTTTTACAATTTAAAAAACTACTATATATATATATTATAACTGTGAAAAACAGATTTTATTTTCGATTTTATTAATATTGTAAGGTACAATATTAGGAGGTTACACGGCACACTTGCATTATACTACTCTAAAGTATGATCCGATCAAAACATTAGGTGATATTTTTTTTTTTAATTTTTAATGTGATATTGAATTATATATCTTTTTTAATTTGTGTAATATTTTAAGTAATTTTTTAGGAGGGTGGATCTGCTGTGAAAATAAACCGGACAACGTAGACCTTCATTGTGGGCCATTGAAGGCTAGTCAATTTTATTTTGATTTCATAACTTTTCAAAAGCTTGATCAAATTTTGATTGTGATTGTTGTTGTCATGAATATCGAACTAAGCTAACATTATTGATGACTAGTCAATTTCGGTCGGTATACGAGACTTTTGATTTCAACCGTCCATTAATAAATACTGTTGACGATGACTCCTGGACTCTCTGAGCCGACAGATTAAGATTTTCACATGTGACCACATTTTATTACTGTGTGCATAGATTTATAGAAACTTATTTTTTTTTCTTTAACTTTGGACTTTGTCAGGAAGAAATGGCCTTATTCCCTTGGTAGATGGGGACAAAATGGCAAGGTTCTTTTCCTTTGGCTGTATGCAGAAGTGCAGATTAAGGAACCCACCTAATCTGTTTTTTTTTTTTTTTCATTTTCATTTTTTGGTTGGGTTAATCAATTGATTAAAATAAGTACTCTTTGGCTTGTTCTACAATGGACAAGCTGGTTAATAATTGTATCTTGTTTTTAATATTGGTTTTGGTAATTGAGAATGGTATGATTTGGTAACGCTAATATTGACAATCTAGCAGAAAGGAAACCAAGTGAAATACCAAAACCAGCCCTGGGGAATCTGGAAATCATTTCCTGAACCAAAGCCCCTTTCTCTACCGACTTTGTAGCACTGATGGATGATAGCATCGAAACTTCTGACCTTACTTTTGTTAGGTGTCGGTTTAGGGCCTACTTGCAGGCTGAAAATGGTGGGCAGAGGCCGGTGACCCAATAGACAGTCCATTAACCTCCTTAAATTTTGTCTTCAATGCAACTCCCTGTACGAAGTCTGTGAAAAGCTACGGAATTAAACACTTTTGACACCTAAATCAATGGATAATGTGAATTAATAGTTTATAAGCCTTAAAACTCACATTAGTTTATATGATCTTTATAATTTACCAGAATCTCCTTCAACGGGTTCCTATTTCTAGTCAATATCTAAACAGTTAGATGTTAATTATTGTGAGCATGAACTGTATTAATCTAGGTAAAGAAAAAAGGATTTGATGGATGATAGGATTAGTAGTATTGGATCATGCAAGTGGAAGTAGCTCTAATCATAAGCGCAGGGCAGGGAAGCTCTAACATATTGACTTTGCTTATATTCATGTCTAGATGGCAGGTGAAATTCAATCTGTAATCTTTGTATTCTTTATGTCAATCAACAGATTATTATAAGACTATGACAGGACAATGGCACATGCTAAGAAGCCTCTAAAAATATTTGTAACTTAAACAAATTAATATTCTTTACAAATATTAGGAAAATCATGTCTTAGAATTAATCTTAATTGGTGTGTAAAATTAATCTTAACTTTTCCTCTTATTATAAAACTCATATCTGTTACCGATAAATATATTATCTATACGTGAATTTAATTCAATTTAATTATTTAATTTGTTGATTTGCTTGGGTTAATATTTGGTTCTTCAAGTTGATATTATGTGACATGTGTAGTAAATTATTTAATTGTGTTCATTTCTACTTCCACCTTAAATATATTGAAACCTATATGCTATCAATATCATGCCTATATGAACTTTGATCAACTCCTACAATTCAAGCTCGAGCAATCTAGTATAAATGAAATGTAATCTCTTTGGCTTTTTACTTGATTCACCCGGCAAATATCTAGCCCGCCAATTTATGTGTTATCAGTTTGAGTTTGTTAGGTGTTTGATAATGACTGAAAAACATAAATTATGGTGTCATTCTTTTCTCAAATATATATATATATATATATATATATATCTATATATGTATGTATACTTACTTACTTTGAGATAAACCCTTACAGGAGCACTATGACATTTTTCTCTTTTAATTAGTGTAAAATAGATTAAAAAAAGGTGATATTTCCTCTTCAATTATTGGTTAATCAATATCTTAATGAACACTTAATTCTTCTGCCTTGACTGCATATAACTAAGGAATGTCTCATATTCAACTCCATTAGTGATCTTTCGGCTGTACTAGTCTGGAATTTGGTGACCTCAACACGAAACCAATTTCCCAATAATTTCGTTCAAGTCGTGACAGAAAACGTGGCTCCTATACGCCTCTCAAGTTAAATTTAGCAATGACAAAAGCTAGGTGAGATAGGCACTTACATTGTTTTCAATTGGTCAAATATGCTGTCAAATGCTTGTTTCATAAGCGTATATTGATTAAAATTTGATTAATTAGAAATAAAAATACGAAGGGAAAAACATTTCCAGATTCTGGGATAGTACTATTTAACTAGCAAACTGAAGAATGTTAGGCCAGTTTCCCATTGCACCGTCACCCATTGGCTGGGAGCCTCCTTATTGGATCATATGACTTTGGACAAGGATTCTGCCTTTTCAGACAGGATGACTCATAATTATAGCAGCATCTCTTGTTCGGGCTTATTTAAACTTTTTCAGCTTGCCTTTTCGTTTTCAGCCTAGAAAGTCCAAGGAAGGAGAAGAAAAAAATAGTTTTGCACGTTATCAAACAGAAGTCAAATTTCTGTTCATGAATGTATGTATTCAACATTGCAAGCTGCTGCATTTCCAACAAAACCCTCGTTGCCTTGAAAGCAAAATGACCAGCACCACTTGGCAAATAAAGAAATCAGACTATAACTCTTTCAGACTATAGCTAGACAAGGAACTGACAGAGGAAATAAATTCTCGCATTCTCCATTAATAGTTCCATCAAGGATGATGATATACAAACATAAATGCGACTTTTTCTAGTATTACAAGCCTGGAATCCTCTTAAAACTAGGTTTTTCCTTCGAAAACAACTACGACGACCCTCACATCTCTTATCAAAGAAACATTTCCTACTAAATGCGGCAACTCAACCAAGTTTCAAGTGCAAACAAAAACATTTCCACTCCCATCTAGTCCTTGATGTTAGGTCTTTCTCAGACCAGTAATTGAAGAATAATTCTTAGGTTCGAAAGAAGTTAGATGAAACTAATAATAAAGCAGTCAAATATATATTTATATATATAATTATAGATATAGATATATATATATATATATATATATATACAAGGAGTAAAAGAGATGTCGAAAGAGACTCATGGCTCATGCTTAAGGAACCTGGAAGGAACTATGTCTTGAAGAAGTCCATAGTCAGGAACCTGATGGTGGTACTGCTGAAAAGGGCTAAAGTTTTCCGCAAACATTGAACCTGCTGAACCAGCTTGGTTATTCATGTGATGAGGCATCTGCAAAAACAATTCATGAGGGAAGCTTGGCCCCGCCAGTGGCGATGGCGTTAACATGGAAGGTGGGAATAGACCTGCGGCGCTTCCTCTCAGTGTTGTCGGAAGTGGGTGGTTGTGTTGGCCTTCATATGTTGTGATCACAACTGACGGATCCTGGAATGACCTCTCAACTCTTTTCTTGACTGTACACTTCTGAGTAGTGCATCTGTAGTAGCTTCTGCATTAATAAAATCCAGAAATGTGCCTCAGATTAAAGAAATTCTCGCAGGGTAAAGAAGATAACAAATTAGTGTTAAGCAGGATTAGCAATTTCAGATTACATAAGCTGGAAACCTTTCAGCAGTGGAAACACAAGTTTGTACTTGTTTTGCCAATAAAGTCTAGTCATATAGAGGGAATTAAAGAAAAAACGATTTAGTAACTTGCAAAAACAATTAGGCAAAGCCATCAACTTACTACTTACTTACAGCTTAAGTTTCATATATTGACTGATGATCTTGGTAGTCAAAAAAAGGGGGTTCAAAGATGTAATGCAAGCGCACAGCAAACAACAATCAGGGTTCAGACATAAGGTTTTGTGTGTAGTTTATTGATTGTATAGAAGATAAGATAATTTCAAATTTTGTTTGGTTGTAAATAAAGGAAAAACCAACCTTGGATAAGGGCTGTTCTTCACAGCTTTTTGTCCATATTTTCTCCATCTATACCCATCTTCTAGATGATCAACTTCACTTTTTGTCATGAAAGCAAATCGTGGTTCTCTTTGCTTTTTCTCTCCTTTCTTTTTTGCTTTGTTCCTGTTAGATACAATAAACACAACAGTTACACCCCACATGTCTATCAAAGAGTTGATAGTCATGGACTAATAAGCAATATTTGAACCAAAAAAACTTACCCTTTCTTGGAGCTTTCTCCTCCATCTTCTGACCCTTTTGGCTGCCTATCTTTCTTACTCTTATCTGAATCCTCTTCACAACCGGCCTCGCTTGAGGAAGAAGAAATAGATGAATTAGGAGTCGTCATAACTTCGCTAGTATTTCCTCCTAAATCCCCTGCACCAGCCTGCTTCGTCTGATTGCCTTCGACTGAAGAAAACACTTCAGAGGATGAAGGTGACAAACCAAAGGCTTTTTCAAGTGAACAATAGTCCATGGAACTGTGTAAACAATCCGTGAAGCTCATGTATGAAGGATCCTGAAGTGATGATGAAACCCTATACATGCCCGTTTCACCAACACCTTGCTGATCATTATGGAATGCAGCCTGGTAGTAAAAGTCTCTAAATTCATGATCCGACATGGAGAAAGAGCACGAAACAAAAGATGCTGAGAAAATTAAGGGAGTAGGAGAGAAAACCTAATATTTGAGGTCTCAAAGATTTGCTTTTGGTTTTGGACTTTCAGGGTTTCCACAGCTCTTGTTATGTTGTTTGGGTTATATATACACAAATATATAATTCATGATGAAGACATAGAAAGAGGAGAGAGAGAGAGAGAGAGAAAGGATTCTTTAGCTTTGAATAGGACTTTTGTTCATTGCCACTTTAAAAAGAAGGTTGACAAAAACACCTTCCAATGAGAAGAGCAAAATGTGGCTTCTAGTATGGAAACATTTCCTATCCATACTACTCAGTCTCATCTACCATGCCTGACCCACATTTTAGTCGCCCCTTAGCCCCTCTACCCTTTTTCAATCCTCTTCCAAATACTCATATTTCACTTTGATTTGTCACCATATATAACAAAAATAAAAAATAAATTAATTTTTCATAAGATATAGTTGTACTATTCTATACATTAATAGGAAAACAAAAGGTGAAATTAAATGACAAAAGGATATGAGCATCATGAGAAATGGGAATTTTTGGACAAAAGAAAAACACTACATTAATTTCAAGCATAATAGAGTGTGGCCTATACATGTAACACTCTCCATTTGGGAAACAATCACCCTCAAATTTCAATCCTCGTTCCCAAAAAAAAAAAAGTAAAAAAGTAAAACAGAGTTTTTTGAAAAAGCGGAGCAGGGAGTGCAGGGACGCGCCACAAGGGAGCGTGGGGAGGGGGAGGAGAAGTCAGCGAAGACTACCAGGAACCGGCTGTAGTCAGGGAGATGAGGATGAAGGGGGGAAAAAAGGCGGTCAAACATTCAAACTGGAATAACTATTTAATAGATTTTGGAATATTAGGCTTACACGTGGCTCTATTGGCACCGGCATTTGACCGTAGCCGACACCCCCACCGGGCACGTGGGAGAACCTTTGCCGCTTCTGCTGATGCCTACCCCACGTCCCCCTGGTCCCTTTGGCCTTTGCTTTCCAATTTAGCCCCTTTCTCTAGCTACATAACGCTCCCACGTTTTCAAACATCTCATGTCTCTTACCATTAGTCCTTCTCACAACCCTTTTCCTTGTTTTAGTAGCGTATTTGTGTCACAGTAATTCTCAGAAAACAAGCAATCAAAGTCCATTAGAATTTACTTTTCCTACACAAGACACTCCTTATTGCTCATTTTGTTCATTATTCCTTTAGACCAAGAAAAGGTAATCGAATGAAACGTGATAAAGCCAGATCACAGGCAGAATCTAAGAGTTTGGAACCGAAAATCAGGTTAAGTGGATCAAATCATAAACTAGTTGTTGAAGAAGACATCATTAATAACGTTTTGGAGAGGGGGGTGATGAGGATTAATGTTGTTAGCCAGTATGCATATCATTTAATGAAGAGTTGTTGCCGAATTTGTCTTTAAGACCGTCTTTTGTGCCATTGCTGTGCCTAAGAAAAACTTGGTAGTTCACCGGTAATCATCCCTTTGATGTTTACTAATAGCTACCTGTCGATGGCTTCATGCCTTTGATCCGCAAACTGACATTCCTCATCCTCTCTCTCCCTCTTAATGTCATTCCCTTGAGCAAACTTTAGCTTTACAGAATCTTGTAATTCATATGTAGAACGTATTACGGTTAGTTTTATGTACACATTGGAATTCTGACAAATCAAACTCATGACTTGGCAATGAAATGGTGTGACACATCAAGAAAAGTTGCATGACATTGTCTAGTTTAAAAATTTTGCATCATCACTTCATTAGAATCTAGTGCACATGTTATATCAATATACATATAAACGACAAAATCACATATCTTAAAATTTTTTAAAATTTAAAACTCAAAAATCACCGATTCAAATGATGTGATATTCAAGTTAATTATTTTAAACTTAAAAAGATATTTTAGGTATACTTAATTATTTATAAATATATAGTATAATAATTAAAAACCCTTTGATTGTTAAAGAATAATTCAAATGAGATGATGATGATGATCGATCTCAACTTATAAACTAGTTAAAGGCTTCCTCTTATTCCGAAGCAAAAAGCTAAATAATTAATTAAAAAAAAAAGGGTTGAATGGATATGTACATCCCATGCCGTAATTTGTGGCTAATTGTTTGCGTAAACATGTACCTCATTAAGCTGCCGCTGTCATATCCCACAAAGCTCATAGAGTTAATTAAATAATTAATTAAAAAAAGCATGTTAATTTTCTAATAGGCTATATTTTGGTTCAATTCAGTCGCATAGAAAATTATACCATTGACTCGTTCCTCTTTCTTTCTTTCTCTTATCTTTTCTTTTCCTTTTCTTTTCAGTGCGTTTATTATTCATAGGTATAGGTGCAATTTCTATCTAATATCGATGACATCGATCTACCCACTTCTTAAAATGTTAGTTGTTGAGTAGCAAAATTATGATTTCTTTTGATAACTTTATATATTTGCTGATATCACAGCAAGAAGCTAAGAGGAAGTTACTTATGCATGACATGACAGCCACCAAATTTCAGGTTTTTTTTTTTCTAATAAATGTTACAACTTTTTTTTTTTTATAAATCTTACTATACATGGATGCAAACCCACCATTTTCATTTAAATAATAATAATAAAAGACAAAATCTTGATTAATTTATGCATATTATAGTGATTTGGAATTGCAGATGTACGTAATAGTATAGCCAATATTATGTATAACAATTAATAACTTCATGATAGATTCTTGGATATCAATGGAAATTAGATATCATGGAACTTGAATTTCTTGATCATTTAAACCAAAAAGACAAAAAAAAATGTCAAATGATTAATGATGAAAGTTATTACAAGGTACTTCAAATGGTTAAATGACGTGAACAAAGTATTATCCCAACGTCATGTATATGTGTATATAAATATTCTTTATTTTTTTTATTACCATTATAATACGTAATGTGTTCTTCTTGTACACTAAATCGTATAATGTCCATTGGATAATGTGGCTAAATGGGTGGAATACATACCATACAATAAAGAACTATGGAGAGTACTTTTATAGATAAGATTTGAATATGCATGAAAGGAATGGGATGTGATTTGTATGAACAGTGATCAGAAGGAGGTTGCTTATAATCCACACCACGTTTTGATGAAGGAGCTTGAGGTTTTCCTTTTCTTTTCTTTTTTTTTTTTTTAAAAGAGAAAGAGCATGAGATTGTTGACCTTTTAAAATAAATTGCATCGATTATACATGACATAAAATATGGGAAAAATTTGGATGTCTGTGTCAATATGGAAGAGGGCAGGTTTTTGGTTAGGTGTGTGTACTGGAAAAAGAATCTTTTGGATGTCGACCCTTTTGGGTTTGCAATTGCAAGCCAACTCTCCCCTTAATTCCAGCCAGAATTAAGCTTTCCCCCTATTTCCACATCATCCCACCACGTTTTATTGATTTGCTGCGACCATTCACTTTCATCAATTTGGAGCTCAAAAACCCTAAACAAATTAAATATTTACTAAAACGAAGATGGGTTTAAAATCTTTGAATTAGGATTTTAATTTTGAATCTTTATGATATATATATCTTAATGAGATTCATTGCCAGTTATCATTAGATGACATTTCGGATGTAAATTCATAAAAAAAAAAGGTGAAGATATTAACTAGATTTGGTGCATAATTACATCTTGAGCTTAACATCAATTGACATCAAAATGTGCATATAACAAGCATCATTATTCTCCAATAACGTAGATAAAGAAACCCTTTACCGATTGGCTAAACAAAAAATAGAGAGGTACAATAAAGTAGGAATCAGTAGTTCTCAAAGCTATAAATAGGAAAGTTTGCGTTACGCAAACTTCCTATAAAGTGCGTAAAAAAAATTTTTTTTTTTGGTGGTGATTGTAGCAGTTGTTGAACAGCTGCAATTAATTAATTCATTAATTGTGAAAATTTTTTATTTTTTTTTTCATTTATATGTTTGGAGATGTGATTTCCATTTAATGACAATCCAAGCAATTAATACTTTTGAATGAAAATGAGATCCCAGTTGTAAATGAAGTTTTTTTTTTTTCCTAAATTAGTTGTTTACTTAAAGAAGGGTGAAAAGTAGGCAGTCTTGTGTTCAAGACCAAAAAGGAAACTTGCTTGTTTGGATGGATGGTTTGCATGGAAAAAATGTTTGGAAATTCAGTGTGGAATTCGTGTGATAGTGAAGGAACAGAGAATATAGAATTTGCCTCCTTTCTAAGATTGACTTAATTTCCTAATTTTGGAGTACAAGTCTGGTCAATTTTTCCGAATTTTAGCATATAATATATATGTTTATTCTCTTTAATTACGTTAGGCATGCTAGTGCTACCATTTTTTCTGGGTGAATTTGTGCACAAATCTTGGATGGTTGAACAATCAAAGTTAAATCGAATTAGTGTTTACTGTAATTAATAGGAGTTGTTAGTCTTTAGTATATATATATATATATATATATATATATATATATATATATATATATGTATTGTTTAGATTTCATTTTTATAAAAATTTATTTAATATTGACTGGAAAGGGAAAGTCAGCGTGTACCAATCATAATTCACCATCTACTCCACTTGGAATGTTCCAAAGGGATCAAGATTTTAAGCTCTGGAAAAACCAAATATTTTCTTTCCGCCTTTCGATTCCAGGAAAATGTGAAGGGAAAAAAAAGGGGAAATGAAATTCTCGGATTTTAATTTTTCTTCCGTCTAATTATTGGATATCCAAACACTCGAGAAATTTTTCTTTTCCTTTATATATTGTTTTTCCCAAGCTTAACTAACTTGGGCATTCTAATGTGAAAGGTCTTATCCCATTGCTTGATTCCTTGAGCAGTCAAAAACAATTTTGACTGATTCTAACTACTTAAGCTAAAGTGTCGATTTCTTTAAAATAATTCATTCCTACTTTCATTAAGTTTTATATTTATATTTTCTTTAATAATGTGTCCCACCATTTTACCAACTAGTAATTATGGAAAAGGATAGTGAAGTGAAAGGACAAAGAAACATATTATTAATTATGTATTATTTGTTTGATAAAGTCATCAACTTTCACCAATTTCTTGAGTTGACTGGACGATGCCGTGATGCATACTTTATTATAATCAAACTATTAACTTTTTGTTCTCCTTCTTCTCCTTCTTTTTCATTGGTAAACGCCGCATGCTAAATCAAATTTCAATTCCTGGTCACACAATCAAGATCAGAGCTGAAGACAGTCCAATCCACTTCACTGGAACTAAAAAGGGTTTGCTTTTGATTCTCCAATTCATGCCCTAAAACCGTGGGAGAAAACCGAAAAGATTTAAAGGAGAAAGTAAGCAAATGGGGAGCGTCCCAAGACTTTGAACTCAGCCTTTTTGAGTCAGGCTGCCGTTTATCCAGCATCAGAAAGTGAATGTATGGGATTCTTGTGGGATTGCAAAAGGATTTATACTCAAGTGAACTTTTGAATGTAAACATAAAGTTGCCTTTACGGAAGACATGGTCTAAAGGCTAAACTTTTCGTTTGTTCAACAACCAAACATTTTCTTCACTAATTATTCACTGAATTTTTTCTCCTGGTAGATCACAGAAAAGATTGCACCCAATTTCATTCGTCTTGTCATGATGAATATGATGTGCACCTTGGAGAGAGAGAGAGAGAGAGGCTTGACTTCAATGTAAAGTTTCCATTGATGGGTTCGTTTTCCCCTCTCAAATTGTTGTTTGTGGGCTAAGTTTCCGAATTTTCCAAACAACAATGCTTGGGTGTGCTTGGATATCATTCGTACTAGTAGTGAAATCAGCTGGTCTTTTTAATACAAAACAACAGTCAAACAGTCTGAATCTTATGTTTATGAACATAAAAATTTTGACTCTCTCCTTTATGACTCTGTCAAAGAAAGAAAAAAACTGCTACAAGAATCCAAGATTTCAACAATAATTGCGGCCGATAAGGTCACTAATCTAATGATGATAAGAGAATGGGCTCGCATTCTCTAAGTTTTTCCTGTTTTTTGAATGGAATTAAGTTGAGTGGACATGGTAACTAAGCCTCAACTAGTTGAGTTCGATTTGATTATTAAGCTCTGTTATTACATGGAAAATAAATTTTTGAAAGACTTGGTCAAGCTCACCACAATCCACTTGAATCAAGTTTGAGTAACTCAAGATGACAAATGAATCGATTCAAATATTCAACTGTTTGAATTCTTGAATTCAAGTATAATAAGCCATTTGACTTGCTCACATCCTTATATCTTCAATATGCAAGTGTGAACAATTTAGAATATATGTATATATATATATATATATATTCTTATCATGCATGTAACATCTTTTCACATATATATGTTGTAGGTTAGATATGGCTTAGATTAGTATTGGGGTATTAATGACGAAATAGAATCAATTAACACTAATTGTTTAAATTAAACACATACTAATTGTCGTCACCTTTATATTAATCAAATTAATTAAGAACATTTTACCATATGTTCAACCTAACCCAAAGTGTGAACGTAAAGGAGATGTTTTAGAGGTATCATGCCTCTTCTAAATTACTTATTCGGACACTTGCATCAATTCAAAGCCTTAAAAGGTTAAATATGTTCCTAGGTGCCAAATAATTCCAAGTCACCTTAAACACTTCAACTCTCAAGCAATTGAAGCAAGTACAAGGCATGAATTTAAAAAGAAAAAGAAAGAAGCTTTTTACTTTTTGTTAACAAATGACAATAAAAGAAGAATATGGGGTTGCGGTCCCAAGCTTGAATAAGCCAAATCAGTAAGATAATAACAGGAGTTGCCATTAATGAGTGGGAAAGAGAGCTTATACGAAAACTAGAATGCACTTTATATTGTCAAAGATTGTAGGAGTTCCAACTACTTGAAGCAGGGTGTGCAATGTTCGGGTCAAATTAGTACACCTACAAACAACAGGTGTGAATTATGAATACAGACTCAAGAACAATGAACATATGAATTCCTCTTTCCATTTTTATTCGAGAAAAGTTATACTTGGTGCGTTAAAATTTATAACCGTAGGGTTAATATTTGATTTCCCTTGGATATGGTTCCATCTTCCCAGTGTAAATCGATAAACGTAGGACTTGGGATTGACTTTTTTAATCAAGAAAAACGGGCATTAATTGCTGGTCCTGAGTCCAGGTGGAATGGCCTGGCTGACGTTCACAATTTCCAGTTAACAGAAGTCAAGGTGGTACCAAATTAAACCAGTGTGTCGGCTTGTACTATGGAATTGACAACATCATGTTGAGCAAGAAAGACCAACATCATTAACTACGTCAGTGCAAGATTCCAAGTGCTACCATTAATGAGTACATGAGGGGATTAGACCTCAAGCCACAGAACCGCCCATTTATTTTTTCTTGCTTTTTATCACTTCTCAGAATAGAAAGTAGAAAAACCGAAAGGAATGACATTAACCTCAAATGTGTCCCTAAGCTTATGACATGTAGTTTTTCCAGCTCAGCCTTGGTATTAATTACCTGTAGGAAATTTGTGGCCAGAAATACTTGCAGTTGTCAACCAGAGCTGAACAAATTCTAATTGAATTGGAGATATTTATTACAGATTAGGCTGCTTGATTATCTGAAATGCTATACATTGGTTCCTCTTTATGTAGTTGTTGAAGTTGCAATCTGAATCCATGGCGACAATTATTTAAAACCTATGCTGCTAGTTTTTGTCTTCTTTTTCTTCGAATTGGAAAGCTTTGTAACTTTATTGTTTGTCTTACATCCTATTCATAATATTGATACTTTTTTCTACTTTTCAAACGAATAAATAGAACCGAACAAGATGTGGGTAACATAACATCTGACACCAGAGATACAGTGAGACAGATGAGGCCCTTCTTTGGGTGTTTTAAAGACATTGTTAATACACTCTAAATGCAAAGAGAAAAGCTAGTATATACCAGCAAAAGAATAAATGCAATTAGCTTATGTAAAGAATTATTGTACAAAATTGTATATACCACTGGCCTGCAGACTTGTCCATCTTTTCCAACCATCCGAGCAACAAAAGGCTATCCAGTTCCACATGAGTCAAGTTGCTGAAAAGATGGCATTGGCCAAGATTGTCTGACCAGTTTCTACACTGAAAAAGAAGGAAACAATTAAAATGGGAATAGGAGATGGTTTATCTATTAAATAGACAGTACAGGCGAGGGACAGGACCAACTGAACAGGCATAAAGATTCGCATGAGTATCATTTGCTTGCCTTGAATGCAAACCAGCCATTTCTCTAGCCGATGATTTGATGGAATCTATGACTTTCTATGGCACCTGTCAATGTTATGGCATATTATAAGCAAGGATACTTGCATATCAATGATGACTCTCCATAAGATCCGCAAGAGTTATCTTTCCACAGCTGCCAGCATCCAGCCTGTCAAACTTCTCACAGATCTGCAGAATGTCTTTCTCTGATACTTTTCCCATCTCCTTGAGCTTGTATATGACAAACTCTGATTTACTGCATGCATAGACCAATATTAATACTCAACAATGAATCAACTAAACAACACATCAGTTCATGACAAACGAACAAAAATTAACAACACTGAAGATGAAAATGGAATTTGAGAATAAGTTAGGAACTTTAGAGATGATACAAAGATATTGGTATACAAATGACTAAGAATGTTTTAAGAATTAGAATTGCTGAGGATATGCAAGAGAATAGAGCAAAACTATATCCAGCAACCAGCATCCAGTATTCTAATGATGCTTAGGACTTCAATCATTGTTACATAATCATAAGCTTTTGCACTCAAGTCCCAATGAACGGCAACAAATGACAAGTCTGCAAGATAGGAAATAAATCAGGTTTTCTATCCAGTGAGCACTGAGATTGAGAAACAGAAGGCTATGATCTTACAACTGCAAACACCTTATGATGTAAGCCACTAAATCATTACCTATCACGGGAAACAGAGGGAAAGTACCAATGGATACCAAATTACTGCATCAAAGAAGCAACTACATGCTGATCTTGGTTGTAATCATCTAGACTAATGTATAAATGGTTTAAAGAGTCATAAATTTTATTCCACGGGTAAACAGCATTGGTTGAAAAAACTAGCGGCATAATAAGAAGCAGCACTATAAGATAATTCAAAATGCAAAAGGCTTCAGTTTGTCCCCAAGAAAGTATCTCAAAGGCGCTCAAATTTGTAAGACACAATTCTGTAGTCTGTTCAAGGCCTCAAAAAGTAACAATATCAAGTTAACTCAAATACTATACCTTAATACCAAATTACTGGGATTGGTTACTTGAAAATTTTTTGTTCTGCCAGTTCATGCCAGATCTCAGAAAAGAAAGGTGCCATTCAGGCACATCTTTTGTAGTGTTTTTGAGCAGGTCATGTGCAAGGGATAATAAACAGTGAAGATGACAATCATAATTTGACTGAGAAGATCATAATAGACATAGCAGCCAGAGTAAATCAGAGAAGGCAGCTTTGGCATCTAAAATTGCACACACAAGGGAGATACATCATTCAGACAGCAGAATATAGAGCAATTCCAATAAAAAGGGCCTTGAAATAAATATCCACTTCTAATTTGAGAAGTAATGCATCAAAAGAGTTTAGGAACTAAGAATCTGTTATTTAAAATTTGAGCAATTGAACGAATATTATACATGAAACATATGAAATTTATCATGAATCCAAACTTAGCTCTTCAAGTTTTAGTTAAATACCTTAGTTCATACCCTTTAAGCTGAAACAAAACTAAAATCTATTTTCCTACGCAATAAAATGTCAACTAATGAACTACAAGGACTACAGCAATTACTGGGGAAAGGAGGAAACTAGAGCAAGGGTTGAAATAAGTATATTAACCTTTTAGGTAATTGCCTCAACCAATAAGTTTCAAGCATACAACCATTTGATAACAAGACGGAGATAAACAATTAGAGCATGAACCAAATTAATAGAAAAATTTATACCTCACGAAACCATTGTTGTCCATATCAGCAGCAAGAAACTCAGCTACAGTCATGTCGTGACCAAGCACCCACTTTGCCATCCTCCTATGCCTCTTGTCTACTCTAGCCTCAGCCAAATAAAGAAATGCCCGAGCAACCGCGAGGGTTGAAACAAGCAACCATATAGCAGCAAAAATCCGACCAGGCAATGTCTTAAACGCTCGATCACCGTAACCAACGGTGGTAACCGACATAACAGACAGATAAAATGAATCTAACCACCCAAGACTCTCAACAAAATGCATAACACCAACACCAATTCCAATACAAAGAACCACAACTCCTAATGCCAATCCCACCTTCATTCTTATCCTCATTCTCCCCTTTTTCACATCGATTATATAAGATCTGGCGGAGTCCTTTTCACCCTCAGGTTTAACAGTTCTCAACAAATAATTCTCTTGCAAATCAAGTACATAACTAACCATCCCGGTAAGCAAAATATCAATAAAACCAAATCCAACCAACACAAATAATATTGAAAACAACTTGGTAGCCACACTATTAGGAGTAATGTCACCATATCCAATTGTGCACATTGTGACAATACAGAAATACAATGCATCAACGACAGGGTGAGTTTCATGAGCCACAAAATTACGACGATTAAACCAATATATAACAACACCCAATGATAAATATAATACTAAAAGAATAAATGCTTGTCTTACAATAGATTGGGAACCAAATTGAGGCTTGGGAATTGAAGGATGGAGGACATCATTTAAAACTGCCATGGCTGGCGCAGTTTTGGACCGGTGAAGATTGGTTTTTTCCCATTTGAAATTTGGGTCTATTAACCATGAAGCTGTTGCGGGTGAAATTACTTGGTTTTGTTGCAGAAGAGGGTCTTGGAGATTTATAACGTTTTCTTGAGAAGAAGAAGAAGAAGGTTTGGTTGAGTTAAGGGATGAAGTTAAGGCATCAAAAATTGGAGATGGTTCGATTGGAGAAGAAGAAGAGGAAGGAGATGGGCCAAATATGAGTCTATCTTTAAATTCTGATGGGGTTAAAGGGAGAGGGAGAGAGACTTCATCGTTTTCTGGGAGAGGAAAGAGGTGTGGCGGTGGCGGTATATTCTTTCTGGGACTTACGTACGGAAGCAAAGAATCATTTTCCATATGGAATCGTCTGATGAACCAAAAAAAGAAGAAGCAGTTATTGGAATATCGGTTGGTTTGTGACGAGAGAAAGACAAAGACACGGTGGTGCGGATATGAAGTGGAAAAAATAAATGAACAGGGAACCGAACACGTTTCCTTTTGTTGTCACCAAAAGGATCAAAGTTGTTTGAAGTACAAAAGTATCAACAAATCCAAAGCTTGCGCGAGTAATCGTGCATTTGTGTGCGGAAGATGGACGAACGAGCCAGAGTTTGATTCGGTTTAGTCCTACAGAAGTAAAACGAAACATCTATTTTACATCTCACGTAGACAAGGATTCCCAGGTAGAAAGTGTCACTGTCTCCGCAGTTTCTGTGACGTCTCTTTAGATATGATTCGGGGAGAGGAATATGCTAAAGGCACGCGCTCCTTCAGAAACGTGCCTGACGGTGTGGAGGTGTTTGCGCTAATCAAGGGAAGGTTTTCCTTCTGATTCGGTCACAGTGAAAATCGATTCGGCCACACCGGCAACAGGCATGCGAAGCTGTTCTGTGGTCCGGGTTACAAATTTTTCTGCAATTTGATTAATTTAGAGCCGCAAAGGACAAAGCAATGATTAATGGCTATTAGTATAACCAAATCTATTCGATAATGGCATCAAAGGATCCAGGTGATAAGATTGTTGTCTTTTGGTAGATTATAGGACAGTTTTCCAAACATAGTCCAACCTTAATGTGCTGTTAAAGTATTGAAAAATTGAGATTGGATACTGTTGACCAACTTTGTCTGCTACTTTGGGTTGCTTAAGATTTCACTAAACAATAGCATATTACTAATTGATTGAAATATAAGAGAAAGAAAGCCAAGCAATTACTTTATAGATGAAGCATTGGTTGGCTCAGCTCTGGCATATATACTCTAGTTGCAAACCATTCTCACACAACTCATTAAACTGTAACCCACGACCAGGTTTATTGCTCAACAAAGCACAACACAGCATTGCAAAGGAAATACAGTCTCAAATATGAAAAACCCACTAAAAGTGGGTCCATGAATTCCATAAATATACAACCATAAAAAGGCAGTGACTCAGAGATTTGTGACGCCCAGGTTTTCACATTTGAACTAATCATCATCATCAAGAACACTCCGTCGCCTCTGGATCTGAGAAATCAGATTGCAAAACAAAAGAAGAAAATTCAAAATATTTCAAACTATGAACTGGTGTAAAATTAGGCAAGCAGTAACATGTGATGACTTACTGTGACTTTAGTCTGTTTAGTTGTTTGGGTGTTTATCTGTTCCAGCAGTGATATAAGCCTCTCTTCAGAAACCTTCACATGGGTTCAACCAAACACATTTTAGAGATTTGTTAAGCTAAGCTACAGTTATGGGGCATAACAATTGCACCCCTTAATAGCAATGAGACAACTTTCACCACACCTTCTCAACTATCTGACCCATTTGAGCAGCCCTTAGTAGAACATCCTCAACGCCCCTTGCCTTCTCAGGTTTCACCAAGGCAATTCGAGCAACTGCATGAGATATATATCAGCAAAGAACATAACTGACAGGGATTATATGTAGGAAAAAGAGAGAGAGCAGAATGTGTATGACTATAACCCTGTATCCGTCCCATATGCCTGCCATTGATTCATTCTTCTCTTTTTCCTTCATCACATCATCATATTCTTCTTCTCCTTTTTAACCTTTTTAAAGAAGAGGGAGGGAGAGGGCTGTGATGGCATAAGAATATATCACCGGGTTTTATGGAATATTTGTACTGATAGGAGTTTGATACAAAGATAAAACCACATCATAACTTTATTAAACTTTCCACCAAAAATCCTCAGGAGAACTGAACCCTATTCAATTCAGATTTTCAACACTTTTACATTTTCAAATCTCATACTATATAATTCAAATCCAAGCTGTGCCTTAATCATCAAAGAGAACAGATCAAATTTGATTTTTGACAGAAAAAGATGTTTAGAAATCAAGATCTTCCCCAGCATCCTAACATCTTTGCTTGTGGGAATTCCAATTGTATGTCTCCTACAATTTTTAACACTCCAGACCCAAGTTAGGTCTTTTTAATATAAATAAATACTAATAAGCACACTTTCTAAAGCATATAAGTTCACCATTCACAAACGTGATGACAAACAGACATCTTTAGACAAGTAAACTAGTTTCAAAGGTTTAACAGGTGCATTCATATCTAGAAAATGCAACATTAAACTTCATAGTCAGATAAAATAACTTAGAATAGTATGCACTTCCTTGTAAGAATGCACATACTACAAACACACAAGCAATTAACTGCAGGTTTCTTAAATCAACTCAAAATGTGAATTGAGATACAAACTTACCTCTTTCACGAGCTTCAGAGGACAAAATCTGACTGAGCATCATTTGCCTTCGTTCATCTGCCTCCCTAAATTAATGGCTTTTAATTGTCAAATCGATGATTTGATTGAACCCAAGCAAACTTCTTAAAACAGAGTACAATTTAGAAACAAAACGAATCTACAAGAACTGACCTCTTGGCATCTTCCTGAGCTGTCTGTTGATCAGGGTTCTGTTGATTCCCCTGTTAATCAGTGAAATCTAATTAGTATCATTAAGTTAAAAGCCCAAGCAAGCCAACTATACTTCATATAAATTAAATGAAGATATAGATTATCACCGCGCCATGTTGAGCCATTAGCTCTTGCATCCTTCTTTGTCTAATAGCTTCTAGTTCAGGATCAGCCTACAAAATTTAGAAAAATTAGAACCCAAAATTGCACGAACTTAATCTACTTACATTAGACCTCAGAATTACAGGGAATTAGCATTTATCAACTAACAAATTAACCTAAATTTATCCCTTTTCTCACTAATTTAAAATCCATTCTACCATTACACCAAAAGAAAAGTGAAAGCTTTAATAAATCAAGTAGTAAGGAAATTTCAAACAAAGACAGGAACAAGAACCGCAGGAGTGAAACCCTAATGAAATGTTTGGTTGCTGAGAAATTTTAGTAAGAAAAGAAATGAAAATGAGAAGAGTACCATGGATCGGAGAGTATTAGGATCTCCTCCTCCTCCTAAAAGCAGGTTAAGGCCTTCTTCACCGGAGAGAGAGTGAATAGTGTTTTGAGCGTTTGAGATCACAGCAGGCTTTAGCTTTAGCGGGACGCGATCCTTGTCTCTAAAACTAAGCCCTTCCTCACTTCTGCGGGGTGGGCCCCACGCCGGTGGTTCGATTTTCCACTTTTTTCGCTTTAATCTTGGCCTTTTATTTATTTATTTTTTTTTTGAAAGTGTCATTGAGTTGGGCTTGCAAGGGCTCAGTGAGTCGAGTTTCTTTTGAGCCCAACTCATAGAGACATGATCCAACTTGACCCATAACTTTAAACCTTTAGTAGAGTATCATATTCCAGTTTTAGATTAAAAATAACAAATTATTCACTAACTGCATTAATATACAGAAGTATATGATTTTTCTATTTTTTTAAAAAAAAGGGTTCGAATTTCTATTTTTTAAAATAAAAAAACAAATTGGCCATAAAAAAAAAAAAGAAAAAACGCTGTCGTTTGAATTATTTATGTCATTTGAGGGATAAAACTTGAAGAAAACACGCAGGAAAAACGTGGTCCAATTTTCCTAGAAGTATTTTCTTCGAGGGAGTTCCACTTTTAGAGATTAAACTAGAAAGAAGACAAAATGGAGGTTCTTTTCATCGCAATAAGAATGCAATTCATTAATCGTTGTCAACAACCTGACAATGAAAGATTGATTGAATTAAACCAAGCTCAACGTTCGAATCCATTAACTAAAATCCCAAGGATCCAATGGCTGTTGACATCTAGGAGCCGATGCTCTGTTGAATCATTGTGCTTTGATACTCCAATTTCTTTGATCTTTTACCATGTACATTTTCAGGTAACACTGATGAGTGGTAAAAAGGAAAAAGTAAATGGAAACGTAGCAAATAGTAGTGAAGCTTTCCTCGGCGTCATTGTCAAGTTACAACAAATCCCAGAACGAGGGGGACAGCTCCCCAAATCCTATTGTTTTAGAGGTAAAACAATATAAAATATGCATGCGATTGCTCTTAACAAAACCAAGTAGACGATAGATCCCGATTTCACGTGCCACCAGTCTTTCCTCCCATTCTTTATATATATATTCATCACCGAAGGTACAATGTCCAGCAGGCAGCACAGCAGCAGCGCCTATTTTTTTCACAGTCGCTGACTACTGATCCATTCCATTCCATGCAAATTGCAAGCGAGTAGCGACAGCTCTTTTCCTGTTCCGCTTGGATTCCTATCAAAATCGAGGATTGTATGTGGGGGCTTCTGTGACCCCACTCGTGTCTAACAAGCGGTTCACATTCAATCTTGCAGATCAAATTTGAAGCGCTACCCTACAGGAGTATCACATCAGCTGCATCTGGTCAAAACCTCCTTCCTGAAAATGCCCAAGGTTGTGCGAAAACCAAAGGGAGAAATTGAGAAGTGAAAATTGAACTGAAACTAGTAAAAGCTCCGAAATCAAGACCGGACAAAACATGAAGTAACTAAGCAAAGCACCGAGATCGAGAAAAACCCAAGACTCAAAGCACATCCTAGTTAGCAAAGAAGTAGCGAGGAGGAAGACCGGAATCAATGGGTTTCACCATGGGCTTGAACTTCCTTCTCTCTTGGCCATGGTGGCAACCAACATCCTCTCCCTTTATCACCTCTCCTCTACCGTCCAATCTCCCAAACCTCCTGCACCTGCCCTATCCCGGACCACCTCCTCCGCCAGCTGAACACCATACGCGCCACCATCAACGACCTCACGCGCCATAACCCTTCCACCGCACCACCACAGCGAAACCCACCTCCACCGTACCTCAGGATCTCCTCCTCTACTCCCAAATCGCCCCCATTGCTTCTTCCTGCCACAACCACCCTGACCTTCTACATAAATACATGACTTACACTCCTTTCTCAATCTGCCCTCATGATCCTGACCTTCAAGAAACGCTTATTCTCAACGGTTGCCACCCACTTCCACGTCGGCGTTGCTTCTCAAAACCCCTCAAAACCCTCTTCCTCTCTTCCCTGAACCCGTTCCCAACTTCCCTCCCTGATTCTTCTGTAATCTGGAACAAATACTCATGTAAATCTTTTGCCTGTCTTTTACAAAACAACCCCGTAGGTTTCGATCTCAACGCTCAACGGTCTTCCCTGCTAAAATACTCTTCTGAACTCGATCTTCCTATCAACCAGTTCATGCAATTGGCCAAGTCAGCCAATTCGGTGATCCGTCTTGGCATTGACATAGGCGGCGGAACTGGAACCTTTGCTGCTTTAATGAAAAAATTCTACAACGTTACGATGCTACGACTACCATGAACGTCAATGCACCTTACAACGAAGCCGTGGCCTTAAGAGGGTTGGTGCCTATACACGTGCCGTTGCAGCAGAGGTTGCCGGTTTTCGACGGGACGATGGATCTGGTCCGGTGTGGGAGGGCGGTGAACAGGTGGATACCGGTGAAGGTGATGGAGTTTATGTTTTACGATGTGGATAGAGTGCTGAGAGGAGGAGGGTACTTGTGGGTGGATCGGTTCTTTAGTAAGGGAGTGGATCTGGAGAAAATTTATGGGCCATTGATTGGGAAGCTTGGTATACGAAAGTGAAGTGGGCAGTTGCTAATAAGACGGATTCAAGTGGGTTGAAGAATGGGGAAGTTTACTTGACTGCTTTGTTGCAAAAGCCTGTTTCAAAGTGATGTTGGGAATTGAGGAATCATTGATTTTTTGAGGTAATTAATTAACTTAATTCCTCTAATTTGGTGCTAAATTCCTTTCATAGTTGCACTGGTAATTTCGGGGGAAGTTCTTTTGTTTGTGAGAAATATAAAATCTTTTTCTGTTTTGGGACTTGAAACACTTTTACTTACTACTGCATTTTAGTTGTTAGGTGGTTATTTGATCTGAGGTGAAGGTGAGGCATTTTCATTGTGTATTTATAGTGACAGCATCCTAGTAGTTGAAGACTTGAAGTGAATTTTTGTTGTCCTATGATACTAAATTAATGAAAGTGCTTCATTTCTTGCTTCACCTTGAGGCTATGGTGTACTACTTATAACTTTTTGCATCTAAATGATAGCATTTGCATTTGATCTAGTATTTAATTCAAGAGCCCCTCCTAGTTTTTTTTTTGGGGGGTGAATTTCATCTGATTTGTTGCTACAAGTGATCAGAGTGAGGTCTTAATATGTGAGAAGAAGGCCTTCGATAACAAATCACCTGAAACCTAAGTCCACTTCTTTAGTGGTTTGGACAATGTTTACTATCTACTCTATCTGATGTTGACTTTTTGAAACCTGAATAGTCCTTTGAATTTTCAAACTGTTGAAGCTTTACCTCTCCCTCCTGAGCCTAAACTTCATCTAAAATTGTTTGACTTGGCTCTGTTCCCACTATCGAAAACCAAATGCATATTTCCAGTCCTATTAAGAGTATGATGATACGATTTTGTTACCAGAGTTTAGTATAATATAGTTGGGAGTTTGAATAATTTCTTTTGGAGAATTGAGTTATATTATTTGAAAATTGAATTGTGTATCAAGTGTAAAGATAGGAAGGATCACTGGCATGTGAACCGAATACAGCAAACGTTTGCCTTGTAGTTTGTGCACTGGTTCATGTTCATTAAACTTGTTGATCTCCTTAGAAATTAAACAACCAAACACTTGAAATAGTTTGTTGCTCATATTTCATTTAATTGAAAAGTTTAGTTTGATGCATGTTGAATGTTACCGTAGTTTTTGCAGTCCGAACATTGCTAGGGTTATAATATGGAGCGATTGTGTTTGGCGTAGATTAATTCCTTGAGGTTTTCTTGGACAAGATATCTGGATAAAGCTTTTAACATGTTTGTCTGCCCTATAAAAGCGTACTAGGTGGGAGGCTAAATTGCTTCTACTTCACTTTTCATTTGTTCCATTCTGATTGTAACAAGTGAACATCCAATGTTTTCCAGATATTGATGTCTGATCACAATCTCATGGATGCCGGAAATGCCACCACCTATTCGAAGATTATTGTCTGCACTCAGAAAAGCTGGAAACCCTTGCTTGAGTGACAAAGCAACTTAAATCATTCCCGCTAACGTGGATTGGGATTTCAGCAGCTTCTCAATGTTGTAAAGATTGTAGATGTGCAAAAAAAAAAAAAAAAAAACCAACAATTATAGGCAGTGGAGGGTATTGTAAAATCACAAGGTTCTCTCATAAAAGTGGTCGAAGTGGATGGCCATCATTCATTTTTCAACTACTCGTTATAACATTTTGTTGCTGTCTATAAATATATGTGTAGAACAATCACCAAATAATGGACTTATACCTTTCTTTTATTTATTTTTTGGCTTAGGAAGCCAAAAAAGAAGGCTTTCTGCATGTAATGTATTGAGAAGCATGGATTCGTAGCATGTTAAACGGTTTTAGTTGGAGACGCAGCAAAAATAGTGTTGTCGTCAATGATCCACTCAGATTTCAGTAAAGTGGGTGACAACTTTGTTGGGGCAGCCATTACCACGCTTCTTATTGACCACAAATGGATACGTCTAACTAATCCATCAATGATAGTTACTTGATATATATTAAAAAAAGAAGCAATTTAAAGCTGCTGCCTCTTCTGTCTCCACTCCCACCAATCGTTATGCAAAGCATTATATCCATGCATGATTCGACAAATGCTGCTAGGGTTCCAAAAAGAGAGAGAAATTGAGAGGCATGGCCACCAGGTTTAGTCAAGGATTCCAGCATTAAAGATAAAGCTCTCATTTAGAGGCAAGACTAATGCAAAGAGCAAAAAAAAAAGAAAAAACATCCTTTGGAAACTCATTAATTCTATAAACAGTTAATATAACAAAGCATTAACACCAAGTTATGGATCTTGACCACAAACATTCAAAAAAGAAGAAGAAGGAAGTAGCCTAACATTGTTGTTTCTGACTTCTAAACTTAAACACTGAAAAGAAATTTATTTGCGCAGATGGTTTGATGTTCAAGAGCTTGCAAAATTTCTGATGATCTATCCAGCAGTAACCTTCTTTCTGAGGAGATGATGCAGGTCAAGCCCATTGATCTTGGCGGCAAGTATGAAGTCATTTTCGGTCAGTCCACCTGTTCAAGAGGAGCAATCTTGTTTGATATATATTGAAGATATTAGCAGTAACAAGTCAGAGAAGATCTATAACCCTTAGCTCCAGCACACTTGGATAAAGTTTGCCAGCTCTATCCCAGAACCCATTTTAACATTAAATAGTACAGAAAGTATTGATCAAACTTGATGGCATGCCTTGCAACTTATGCAAGAAGCGGAAGAGTTATGCTTCTCTTCATGCAGGAATTAAATAAAGCCATGGTATTTCATGAACAAAGAAATAATAGATAGAAATCATCCTTGTTAGAATAGTCTGTAAAAGTAAAAATTGCAGAACAAGTGAAAACAGACAAAAAAAAGGGCCAAAATGAAGAACAGAAAATGAGAGTATTTCCATGGACAAGATAATTCTTACCAACTGCATGTGTCCATATATCAACTGTTACATTGTTCCATCCAACAAGATGAAGATCTGGATGATGGCCTGCATTAACCACAACACTTTCACTCATCCATGTAAAAACGAAAATCTCCATGTAAGTCAATTACACAGTCATAATCTCCCACTAGAGATCTGCATTGAGTAAAAACGTTGTGCAAAGTACCTTCTGCTTCAGCAATATCAGCTATGAGCTGAAATAGCTCCAATCCTTTGGTGAAACTCTTCACTTTCCAAGACCTTTTTAGCTTCAATGTACCACCTTCATTTACCAAACTCCAACCATCTACCTGATCAAAACTTCAATGGTAAAGAAATTTTGGTTTATGTAGTGAAGAAAATTAATTAACAATTAACAACATACCTTTGAAATTAGTTCATTTGCACTTTCTTCAGTCATGGGGCGTAGATCCTTTGAGTTGCATGGTACACACTTCTTTGTCAACAAATCTAAAAAGTCCAACAAACCACATGAGACAACAAGAACCATCCATCATGATCAAGTATAATTTCATAACAACACATCAACCATCAATGATTGAATATATAGTACACAAACAAGCAGACCAAAAAGTATGGAAAAGAAAAGTAACCATGTATCAGCCTACACTACAGGTTTACTAAAAAGCATGGTCTCAGGGAAAGTCTTTTTTTTTCAAGGAAATGGACCATTTTAATCACACCTCAGATAGCCAATTTATTCCTCCAACATCTGCCAATGAAGTTCAGTCCTACTTTTCTAAACTCTGGATAGTCAAGATGATGCGCAAGATCATATGGAGAGGCAAGACAAATGGATATTTTAGGCCCCAACCATACGGGTTTCACAAAGAATTCAAAATAAGAACTAAAGTGAACCAAAGAACTAAGATTACATTGTTTTGCCACAACTGTCCATTTAAGACTAATGAAAAAGCACTCTGTTTCACAAAGTATAGTATGTCAACATAGCAAAGCCTCACTTAAGCCTTTATAACCAACCATTTGAAAAATGTAAACAATATATTTTCCAGAATTTGATAATTAAAATGCTTCAGTTGCCTCTTCCAAAAAAAGCAGTCATCAAATAAGAATTCAAAAAGGGCCAGAAAGGAAGGTCTTAAATCTTTGGCAAAATGGTATAGGGCATGATAACGAACACAAAGACATCGCATTGATTCCAAAAGAAACAGAGAGATAGTTGTATGCAGCTTTGCATTTTATCACTGACGTTTCAAAATGGCCTGTGGTTATCACACACCTTTATCAGTGCCAATGCAAAACGTTCTAAATCCATAAACCGGGATCCTATTTGATGAAATTCCGGTACGATCAGGAAGAGTCTCAGTCACTTGTGTACCAAAACTGCATATACGTAGAAAATACATCTTCATACAATAAAATTCTCTAACAAAGGGCAGATTAAACAAATTATTGAAAGAAGATTTTCATTACTATTGTTCCAATATCTACAAATCAATAGAAAATAAATGAACTCCAGCTAGATTATACGTTAGTATTTTGATTTTTGTTACAGTACCCCCCATACCCCCTATAATAAACTCGATTTTTATATTTAACACTTCGCCAAATATCTGGATTAAGAACTTAATTGCAATGAAATGAACTCGCATCTACCATACTATAAACCAAAAAAAAAAGGGGAAAACAAAAATGTAATGATTATATACGCTGATAAGCAGCAACACAGATTCAATGATCAATTAAAAAAATAAACTTTTCAGGGAAATTACCGTCCATGAGGTCCCAAAAGGATTTGATACGATGCGAAACGCACCTGAAAAAAATAAAATAAAAGCAGAAAATTGGAAGGAAAATGAGAGAGGAAGAGAGTTCTGAATTGATGAGTAGGTACCTGAGGTTTAGAGAATGAGAAAGGAGGAGTCCGTAGCGTTCGAATAATCATTTGGTCAATCTTGAAGGTGCTTGGGTTTCAATTCCAAACCCAAAACCACAGTCCCTACTGTTTCGAACAGAATCAAGAAACGCCTGAAACTTTGCGCATTCATTTCAAATATTCGCCCCAGAAGCTTATCGAAAATTTTTATTTGGTCCCCAACTTTTCCATTATCCCACCCTTTCCCTTGCACTTAAAATATTTTATGAATAAAGGTTCCGACACATTTGTTCTTACTAAGTATATAAAATGGAAAAAAATTGAAATGTTTAATAGAATTATTTGTAACATATTTTTTTAATTAAAAAAAATAATTGGAATAAAACTTATATTTTGACCTTACTCAAATTTCAGTTTACCTGAGAAAGAATTAAGATTTTCTAATAATTATGTTACCAAGGAAATACAATTTGTTTAAGAAAAATTAACATCTCTATTGCTAGTATGGTGTCAATTGTCCAATTAATTGGATAATTACCTCTTTAACTTAATAAGTATAAAGTATTAGGGCCAAAACAAAAATACTGAAAACAATGATGCGCTTAAACAAATAATTTTAAATTGATGGTAATATAAATAAATTGCACTTACCTATGTCCTCCCTCGTCCCGGTCTTGTCGCTTAAAACGGTCACAGTTACAGCTTACAAATAACATCTGTCAAACAAAAATCCGATCTTTTCCGAGAAAATCTTGCCAAACGGGAAAAATATGGTCAGCTTCTTTCTCCTTCTTTATCTCTTTCATCTACGCACTCTTTATGTTTACATTCTACCAACCTTAAGCATAAAAAAAAAAAGAAATCTAATTTGCGTTTTAGAGATCTGCTTGGGCTAGAGTCGATTATCTCTAGCGCAGATCTAAACTTATTTGCCTCGGATTTGAATTTAATTTCCTATATGATTTTTATCTTTCGAAGAGTTAGACTCAGATCCAAGCTCTTTCTTTTAGAGTTAAAAAATTATAGGCTTTAAATTAAGCTCAATTGGAGAGCCAGAAAAGCATTTTAAAATTGAAACTAAATCGACATTATAGTAGAATGTAACTTTTTTTTTTAATTTTTAATAAGCTTGCTTAGTGGAATCCTTTGTTATTTTGATGAAAAAGAAAATAATTCTTTTGTGAGCTTTGCTATTCTGGTTTGTAGGAGTTATGCCCTTCAATTAAAAACATCCTTCTTTTGGATTCGGAGGGGAAACGAATAGCTGTTAAGTATTATTCAGATGACTGGCCAACAAACTCTGCTAAGGAAGCCTTTGAGAAAGCTGTTTTTACCAAAACCCAAAAGACTAATGCCCGTACCGAAGGTAAATTAGTTTCTGCACTATGTTTCTTGTATTAATGCTTTCATACATTTTGTTAGGAAAAGAATAAATGCTTCCTTACATTTCGTTTGATTGGAGTACATTCATTATATCGAATGGATGATTAGAAAGGTTGAGAATGGTTCAATTCTTCGGGTTTGATTATTTAAAAGGCCCTTTGCTTGTCGTAAAGGGTTTTCTAGGATGTATTGTTTTGAAATGAGTTTTCATTGATTTTATGCGGGTGGTTGAGAAAACATCCTGGTTAGAATTGGTTGGTTGTTGGTTCATACTGCTACTTTAACATGGCGCTGCTATTTTTTGTTTACAGCTGAGATAACAATGTTTGATAACTATGTTGTCGTGTACAAGTTCGTTCAAGACCTTCACTTTTTTGTTACTGGAGGTGAAAATGAAAACGAGATTATCTTGGCCACAGTACTCCAGGGGTTTTTTGATGCAGTTGGAAACCTCCTTAGGTTTTTTTCATAATACTTTCCACTATTAGTATCTTTTGATACATATGTGTTTGATATTTTCATGCCTAATTTTGACTTTCTTTCCCTTGCTTTCACTACCCATTGTTCCAGGGGCACTGTGGACAAGAAGGAGGCACTGGAGAACTTAGATCTTATTTTGTTATGCCTTGATGAGATTGTAGATGGCGGGTATGAATTATCATTCATTGTAGTTGATGTTGAATCAATTTAGCTTCATGAATTTCTCAGTGACATTTTCTATTAACAATGTGGGAGAGAAGATTAGGCAGAAAAACATGAAGGACAGGAATTAGATTTTTTGTTCACCCAATTATGTTTGGATGTGTTGGATGAAAAAAGAAAATAGGGTAAGATATAGATTCAAGGGAAAAGAAAGATAACAGAAGATGGTGATCCTTGGAAAATAATGGGAGTGTGTGTGTGTGTGGGTGGGCGGGGATGCTCATCTTGTTTGATTGTTTCTATCTTTGTGCAGTGTCGTTCTTGAAACTGATGCAAATGTTATAACGGGGAAGGTTGCTAGTCACAGTATAGATGCTGGAGCTCCTTTGTCTGAGCAGGTATTCTGTTCTTTTTAGTGCTTCTACTCGTGATTATTTCTTCCCCCGGAAAGCAGAAGTGAATTCTTTAACTAGTGAAATATCAATAACCATTGCTATCATATTAACGCATTTGGTTTTTCTCCAGACAATAAGTCAAGCATTGGCTACTGCACGTGAGCATTTTACAAGGTCTCTCCTCAAGTAATGCATACGCCCGACCAAAGGAGAGAAGCCAGAGGATATATCTTTTTGTAATGCTAGTTATACTATACTTGATGTGCTTAGGATGAAAGTTTGTGTCATTTTGGGTGCAATGCAATTATCCTTATACTTTGGATATAACATTGATGTCGTGGCAATTTTGCTTGCTTGACATTAGTGGGTGATGATGCTATTTGGGCTGCTAACCCTACATAATGGCAGAAATACATTGCTATGCCTTGGTCAAGGTGTATATCAAGTTGCTTTTTCTATGATTCAGATTTTAGATCTCTCCTTCATACCAGAAAATGAATGCTTTTTTGATCGATTTAGGTTTTTATTTCTTCATTCATCATTTGTTGTTAAAACCAAAAAAGCATATATAAATGTTTGAAGGAACAGCAAACAGATGATTCAGTATGAGACAACAAAATTTTATACCCCAAATTATTAAAAAAAAACAAAATTATTCTGAAGGTGGTCAACCATAGGGGCATTATGACCATTGTCTCTAGTGTCTCTGACCCCCATTGCATCCAACAAATAAAGCATATGAAAATAATTACTTAGTGGATGTAATCATACATCTGTGCTACAAAATTTATCCCCTTGGGCTGCAATTCAGATGCTAACAAATAGTACACATTATATAGCTTGAGTGGTCATATTGTCTTATTGGATGAGCACATAATCTGCATCATTAAGGAATGCATCTCCAGCAGTTGGAGTCAAGTTATTTCGATTAGTACTTTTGCGAACCTGGACGTGAGCTTCTGCCTCATGTTGGAACATTTTGACCAACTCTTGTAACTCTAGCACCCTAGCTTGCACCTTCTCTTCATTCACGGGCTTTTTTAATCCCAGACAAAGCAAGCCGATCACAATCAGCACAATTCCTATGAAGGTGAGGATGGCTGTAAACAAACCAAATGCATATGGTGTATTCTGTGCTCCAGGGATCCCATCAACATTGATACCAAACAGCCCAGTGATGATAGTAAGAACAAGACCACAACCCCCAAAAACACCCAAATTATGAGTTACTCTAAGGCTTCTGTCCTGCATTAATGTAATTATTAGTCGAAGAAAGTTATGGAAATCACTCCAGGAAGAAGGGGAAAAAATGTGATAGGCTCAGAAATTGATGAAATTCATTTATTTTTCTGTTTTGTGGACACGAACCTGCAACCATGCGCGAACAGTGCTTTGCATAACATCTTGAATTGTAAACAAACGGCCACGGACTGCTTCTTGCTCCTCAACCATTTCCCTTGTGCTCTTTCTTATTCCCTCCAGCAGGGTTCTTGTCGCATTCCCCCTCAAATGTTGTAGAAGCTCAAAAACAATCTCCTCTCTTGCGTGAAGTGACCATTTCACTCTGATAACCTGAAATGGTTAAAGACAAAATTCATGAACATACACTGGAGAAACCATAATCATTTTCCTGGAAGAGACCATCAAAGACTTCTACATGCTTATTGTAGGGTTTCTGACTTATAGCACGTTTCACATGAACCTGATGCCAAATTATGGGTTAAAAAATTACAGAGACTTATCATTAGAGGTTTGCATTTCCAAGCAAATGCAATTATACATACAACATAAAGATAGCACCACCTAATTACCAGAGCAGTACACATGAAAATCAGTGCCAACAATTTAGAATGTGCAACTTCAGTATCCGAATAAGTGTGAGCAGCTAAGCTTTATCCTGACAGTAGTTATGAGCTCTCAAATTTCCACCCAGACAGAACAGACTATTCCACCAAACCATTTTAGATTTGTATTCCAAATAGAATACCAGAATTGTCAATCAGCAAGTAACTATGCTTGTTTCTAAAAACCTTCTGTCTTACAAAAGAACTCGGCATCATGAAAGATTGTATGCCTCTGATGAAGTTGATGAATAAGCCGTAAGAAATATCATTAACAGCTATGCGACTTTTCAATAATTAGATACTAATAATCTTTTTCCTATTATGATGATGGATGTTGTTCCAGCTGAGGAAAGTAGCAGACCTGCCTTGACAATCTTCTGATTTCTTGGTTCAAAATTACTCCAAAAAGATTCATATCCTCCTGGTTTCTCCTATTCACAAGAAAACTCTTTTTCACTAACATTTCCTATAAATTAAAATATCAGAAAAACTTTCTGCAGAAAATGTTCTATGATTTTAAAAGAAAGAACCTGTTCATAAACTTCAATTCAATCTCATCTGCTGCACCGAAGATGTATTTACGGAACAACCTTACAAATTAAATAGTAAAAGGGAAACAATAAGTTAGTTCAAGAACCACATAATTGTGCCATAACAGTTACCATATGGGTCATGCAACTTACAAATGCCTTCATTGCACCGAAGGTGAATAAACTACTTTCATACAGAATGCAACCATGACACTTTACTTCCAATGACTTTTGACTTCAATGAAATTGAAATCTTTCTCCGTGTAAAATTATTGACTTATTGAAATATTCAATTAATATGTACCAATTAACATCCTTCCGAACATCATGATGCACCTATTAGACTTTGATACACAGAGAAAATAGATATGTCTGCCTCAGAGTGGTGCAACAGATGGCAATCACATCCATTCACTTGATTAGGAGGGAACATTATAGATAGGTGAGTGAAGCTGAAAATGAACAAGTAAACTACCTGTCATCCCACCGTGTAAGGCGGCAAGCTAGATATGCTATGACTTCATGCACTGTTCTAGGCACATTATGACCTCCAGCAGCAAGAAGCTCCTGACCAAAAGGTATGTAACAATAATCAAGTAAGACCATTAGCTTACATGTCTACAAAATCATAGCAACTTTGTCACAATGGAGTCCATTATGGTTTGTCAAAACTGAACAACCTGAACTTCTGTTATTCCCAGAACATTTACGCTAGATACATTCCCTTTTATGTGCAGTACAGTTAGGAGGAAGTTTTGTGCTTGCCATGACCGGAGTACAACAGGGATGTCATCTTCCTCAACAAATGGATCCCCAGCTGATTGTCCCAATAGCTCAAATAACAGCCCTCCAGCCACCCTAACCGGGACCTTTATAAATAATGAAATGCACAATCAATTATCCAGCAAAACCAAAGACCATAACGGAGCAGGTAGGGAGGTGCCATCTGAGGTCCCATATACTAATTATCATGTATGACCAGAGGACTCAGAAAAAACTTCTCTTATGCACTTAAAAAATAATTTTAATAGACAAAATAACCAAATGTTATCTGTTATCTATTACCTGTTATTCTCATTAGTTAAACCAGTTATAGGTGCTAAACAGCATTTAAAAGAAATTAGCATAGGAAAAATGTTCCTAGTTATTCTCTTCTTCCTTTCTTCTCCCAGTGCCACAATGTGATATTCTATCACCCATTTACTTGAGAGAATCAACTAGTGCATAGCCCAATTTAACTTAAAAATCCTTTAAACAAGATTTAGGGGATGCAATTAACTTTACCTACAAAATGACAAGTTTAGTGGACCAGTACCTCATATAGAAGGTGCTTCATCCGCTCGCTTATCAGTCTGCTTTCATCTCTCAAAGCCAGACTGACTGCAGGATGTAACCATTGAGCATTGTTGAGCCAAGCCACAACATAGGGATGACCAGCAGCCAAATGGCACCACCATATTGGCCCTGCTGGGCGCTCCCAATAGGGAGATGCTAACTCTGCAACAGTTAAATCGTCTTCGTTATCCATCAACTCAAACTGCTGTGAAGCCCATCCTGCATTGACTTGCACATTTTTGACAAGTTCTGATATTCTTTCCCACCCAATAGGCACCCAACAACTTCCATCAAATCTTTCCATAGCATGAAACTGACCAGATTGGAGGTTCGGGCCATCTCTGTATTCATCAAAAGAAGCAGCCACATTATCCCTTAATTCACAACTGGAAGAGGACTTCATTATTTTCTGTCCATCCAGTCTTGGAGAAGAAGCCTCAGTTAGTCCATTGGCTGGCATTTGCACCTTTAAAGATTCATCATCTAATCGTTTGCTTTGGACCCTTGAACTGTATTTTGAGTTCATTGGTTTCTTATGGCCTCGAATAAATTCAAAAGCACAAATAAGCCCATCAGTCCAAAGATCACTCCCAGGCACGACATCTCTACTTGGAATATGCTTATGTCTTTCTGGCATCTTCATTTTGTTCTTTTGAGAAACAGAGTGATCCTCCTTCTCACTCATGATCAGTTCTGTCTATAAACATCCAAGGGAAAGACTCACAGAAGCAACATAAGCCAACATTTAGACCATTACCCAAAGCTAACTCCTTGGCACCATCTAGTTTCCGAGACAACTACATTGAACGCTTAGATTATTCTGAAACTCAAGCTGACATAAAAAACTGCTGAATTAGCTTTGTAATCTATCCAAGTAACCTGCACCATACACAGTCAAGAACAACAAAACAATTATACAAATTCTATTATCCAACGATACAAGTTGCCTAACTAAATCATTAATTCTACCAGCTTACTTTGAATCCAATCCTCCACTTTCTTTATGCTAAATATAATTCAGTATTCAAACGAAAAGCCTCAGGAGTATCAACCTACCCTCTACGGTCTAAGCTCAACTACATGTCAGTCGATTAGTAACAATTTCAACCTCCAACTTCCCCTTACTTTGCCATTATTTGTTAATAATATTCAAATTTCCACTCAGCAAAACAATTATGGATATATGAAAGCTTCTAAACAGATCAGAATATTTTATGATCGATGTCATTATTAAGAAAATATAACTAATTAAATTCTTATTCACCAGAATTGCAAAAGTACAGGAATAAACTAAGAAGAGCGCCAGGGGAATCGTCAACGGCAGCTGGAGAAGATAAAGCAGAATACCATAAAAGCCCCCATAATCCACTATCCTTTAAAATAATTTCCCCGGTGTTTTACTCGTGAGAGGTGATCGCCATGGTATATTGCAGATTAAACAATTAAAGAAGAAAACAATTTAAAAAATAAATAGATAAACCAAGAACACCTGAAATTGAGATGCCGTTTGAGCCTAAGCGGAAGGAAAAGCTGACGACGGAAGGGTCCACTTTTATAATAATTAAGAACTTAAAAGCGAAAACCCATAGATAAAGAATACATGCGCCAACAAGAAGAATAACAAAATGGTCGGAGAATTTGGACTATGGCTAAAAGCTTCAATCGCCAATTGGTGCTCTTGGAACAAGCCGCTGATTCTGGATTGGGCGAAACGCTGAGTTTCGCTCAATTGGTCAACGAAAACAAAAGCCCACTTGTTAAGGTCCAAAAGGAACAATCAAGATGACCAAGACGATAGCCAAAAAGCCCAACTCTATCTCGCTAAAACTGAGACGATGAACAGAGGACAGTGTACTTACTGCCCAGATTAAAAGACGAAGGAAAATGTTCATTGCTCCGGCCAATTACTAGGTAAGATGAATAGATTAGCAAACGGAGTAATTTGTTTAGAGGAACTGAGAATGATAGTCCAAATACAGTAGTGTTGACTCAGGCTGTGCATTCATAAAACTTTTCCCTCGGAAAATTTGCAGTTCCTCAAAAGCAATATCCTCCACTTATCAGCTAACATTACTCCTATCAGAAACAGGTGTTCTTCTCGAAAGCATTATTCATCAATCTTGAAATAGAAGGGCAATTAACAATAATTAATATAAGGAAAAAGGAGTAAAAAGAAAAATCCTATTTGACAAGCATGAGTGTGGTTCTTCATGGGTGAAATCAACAACGTTTAAGATGACAAGGTGGACTAAAAGCAATAAACTAATATCTAAGGGAAGAATCACGAAGGGGACTGTATATGAATTTATGCATTGCTGCATCATATATACAGCAAGAATGAAACACATATAGAACTAATAGATTCTAACATATAAAATAGATGAACCAAGTTATCATCAGACTCTATTAGCTTTTATATATCATTCATCTCTGTAACAACACATAATGAATTAATCTTCAAAAAATGATATTTGTATAATCAAGTTGCCTATTTGCCTTTAAACAGATGGTGAAGGTATGCCAAACTGATTTCTTAAGAGTCCATGGAATAGTATAAATATTTTGTAAAAATAAAATAAAAATATTATTATATAGTTAGGTCGACGAGATGAAATAAAATAAAAATTGTTATTATGATTTATTATAATATTTGATCGGTAAAAATAATTTCAGAATCATTAAAAATAGATAATAAAAAGATAAAAAAATTTTGTATTATAATATATAAATACATATTTTTATTTTATTTTTTAAATATAAATAATTTATAATTTATTAAAAATATTAATAATTTAAATATTAACATTTTTATAATATATAATTAAAAACTTAAACTTTTTATTATAATATATGATTATCTATTTTTATTTTATTTAATTTTTAATATTCATAATTTCTAATTTATTTAAAAATTGATAATTTAAATAATTAATATTTAGAAATATTAATATTTTATTTATAATTTAATAATTAATATTTTTTGATAATTTAAAAATTATTATGATTAAAATATTAATAATTGTTAATTAATTTTTTAAGTTTAAAATATTAAATTTTTATTAATATATAATTAAAAACTTAAACTTTTATTATAATATATGATTATCTATTTTTATTTTATTTTATTTTTAAATATTAATAATTTATAATTAATTTAAAATATTAATAATTGATAATTTAAATATTAATATTTTATTTATAATTTAATCATCAATAATTTTAATTAATTTTTAAATTTACATAATTATTTAACACTCTTTTTCAAAACAAAGCGGCATGATAGATACCACTTGAATTTGGAAATTAAAGCAAATTATTAAAATAATCCTTCTTCAACACACCACATGGCAATGAAATAATAAGCCACGTGTCAACACCTGTACATGAAGGTCTCGTTTTGACTTCCTTATATATAGAATTATAAATAGTAGTCATTTTATGAAAGAGATTTCATTGATTCCTCAAAAATGAAATGAAATTTAATATCACAAGAAAGGGATTTTATTGATTTTTTTTAAAAAAAATTTAATGTTGATGAATTAACAAAAGACAACTCGAGTCCAATTGCTTGTGATGGAGTTTAAAGGATTCATATACCTTAGTCTCTGGAAAGAGTATGTTGAACGGATGTTTGAAAGTTGAACATAAATAATATTAAATCAATTAGCACTCATTTTACCAACCACTTCAAATTAGGTAAAAATTGTGTTATCAATCACACAAATTGGGTTGAAGCAAAATGTATATTTGATGTATTGTGATTTATTATTGAGTATATATTTACTTTAGAAGTTTATATCTGAACTCTTTAAACTATAAAAATATTTTTTTTATCAATCACACAAATTGCTCCAAATAATAAAAAATATTTTTATATATTTTTTTTATAAATCACACAAGCGTGTATTGTGACAATCAAAATGGTAGAAAAAAAAAACATTCATACAAAACACATTCACACGAATAATGTTATTGAAAAAGATTCACACAAATAAAAATATTATTGGTCTATGACTAAGGTGATTTGAGCTAGCGTCAACCAAGTCGGGATGAATTGAAAGTGAGGAGTGTAGCTTATATATTTTTATTTTATTTTTTAAATATAAATAATTTATAATTTATTTAAAATATTAATAATTAATAATTTAAATATTAACATTTTTAAATATTAATATTTTATTTATAATTTAATCATAAATTCTTTAAAATATTAATAATTTTAATTAATTTTTAAATTTAAAATATTAATTTTTATAATATATAATTAAAAACTTAAACTTTTTATTATAATAAATGATTATCTATTTTTATTTTATTTTATTTTTAAATATTAATATTTTATATATAATTTAATCATTAATAATTTTAATTAATTTTTAAATTTAAATTTTTAGTTTTTTATAATATATAATTAAAAACTTAAACTTTTTATTTTAATTTTTTTTTATATATTTTGTCTTTTTAATTTTAAAAGCTATTCCCCACCCATGTTCTTGGTATTAGATATTTCTTTTACTAAAAAAACAAATATTTGCCACGATGAATTAGGGGAAAGGATATCAATATAGAGGCAGAAGCTCTAGGAATTCCTAGTATTTTTATGATAATTCTTCTTCATCAACTAATAGCATTGTATTCTAATTGATATCACTGAATTATTGAATTTACACAATTATTTAACATTCCCCTTCAAACCAAAGACGTAGGGTAGATAACACTTGAATTTGGAAATTAGGTCAAATTAGTAAAATAACCATTCTTCAACGCACCACATGGCAATCCAATAGAAAGCCACATGCCAACACCTATACTTGAGAGTCTCGTTTGGACTTCCTTATATATAGAATTATAAATAGTAGTCATTTTATCCATCATAAGAAAGAGATTTCATTGATTCCTCAAAAATGAAATGAAATTTAACGTCACAAGGAAACGGTTTCATGTATTTCTAAAAAAAAATAAAATTTAATGTTGATCAATTAACAAAAGGCAACTCGAGTCCAATTGTTTGTGATGGGGGTTTAATGGGATTCATATACCTTAGTCTCTGGAGAGAGTATGTTGAATAGATGCTTGAAATGTTGAACATAAATATACTAAATCAATTAGCACTCATCTTACTAACCAATTCAAATTACGCAAAAATTGTCCGATCAATGAACAAGAGAAAAATGTATCTTATGATTTGCACAAGACGTGGCATTATAGTGGTTAGATTTATTTTTAATCATAGGGATATTATTAAGTGAATCTACAAAATTTGTAAAGGTTTAGTGATGCACAATTCTTAAAGCTTTTAAGAGAGGCTGTATCAAGACCCTCCAAACCACAAAAATGTATTCTTTTATCAATCACACAAATTGGGTTTAAGCAAAATGTATATTTGATGTATTATGATTTATTATCGAGTATATCTTTACTTTAGAAGATTATATCTGAACTCTCTAAACTATAAAAATATTTTTTTATCAATCACACAAATTGCTCCAAATCATAAAAAAATATTTTTATATATTTTTTTTATAAATCACACAAGCCTATATTGTGACAATCAAAATGCTAAAAAAAAAAACATTCATATAAAACACGTTCACATGAATAATGTTATTGAAAAAGATTTCACACAAATAAAAATATTATTGGTCTATGGCCAAGGGGATTTGAGCTAGCGTCAACCGAGTCGGGATGAATTGAAAGTGTGGAGTGTAGCTTATTACTCGTGTAAGAAAGAAAGTAGACTGGAAAAGGTTCTTTGCCAAGAAGTAATAACTAATCTTACCAATGTAACGCATAGCCACATGAACTGAAAAGTCAAACAGCAATTAATAAATCATGAACAAAACATTCTAATCGTTTTTTAACTAAAACAAATAACACAAACGGAGTGTCGAATGATGTTTGCCTAATTAATGTAAATTAACCCATCAATCCTTACAAGGGGGCCGGCGACAGAGAGGACACTCCTGTTTTCTACACAGCCATTCCATAATGCAGTTGTTATGGTACAGATGACAGCACGGTAGAGCTAGATGGGAATCAACGAACAGACTCTCTAAGCAAATAGCACATCGTTCATCCTTGATGTCGTCCGAGAGCGATAAGCTATCCAACTGATCTAGAGCCATGTCGATTTCCACCACCACATTAGTCATTGCGCACCCGTCAAAATCTAACTTCATCAATTCACTAACCAACCTCCTGTCTATTTCCTTTTTGTTCTTTTTATAGCTGCCAGAAATTTCGTTTTTTTCTAAAAGCCGGTTCATATGCTTGCAAGATGTGCGCCAGTGTAATTCCACTTGCTCCAAGGATGAGGTCACTATTTTTACCACCCTAGGCTCAGAATCTCCAGACGTTATCTTACCTAGATTTTTGATTTGCACTCTGAATACGAAGCTGATCTTACAGTACTCTGGCGGTGGCGGTGGCGGTGACGGTGGGGGCAATGATAGTGAGTGATTGCAGGGAGAGCAGTCGTGGTCATCGTCTGTTAGAATCCTTGAGTCAGGCATGCTAAAACTTTATCAAAAAATCCCAAAGCAGAATCTTACGCTACTTCTTGGCCTTAGATCAACGTTCGAGAATAAAGCTTAATAGTAACAGTTTGATAGTGAAACTTGCTTTTAAGCAGGACTATTTATAGATGTAAAAAGTGGCATTAATTATGATCATATTGGGATTAGGATTACGAATTTTTTATTGAAAGAAAAATATATTTAAATTAATCATGAGTATTTACCCTTTCCAAATAGGAGAACAATTTACCAACAATACATGTATGATGTATTGTAGAGGTGACTGATGAGGCAAACTATTTTTGTATATATGGGTGAAAATTAATGATGTATTTTCAAAATTATATAATGTAACTATTGAATTATAGATAAGTTTTTCACATAAATAGTTATGTTTCTTAAAAAAACGACATATTAAATAAATACCTTTAAATCCAAAAATCATAAAACAATTGAAAAATACTAAAACTTAAGAGTTTGAATATGAAAAAAGTTATTTTTTCGTATTGTAGTTTAAAAATTATGACTTTAAGGTATGAATAGTTCTCTTTTTATAAGGTGATAATTGAAATAATACCTTTATTCAAGAATTGTGTCTTATAAAATGTAAAGGTATCTTTAAAGCAAAGAGGTATATTGATGAAATGATTGTGTAAGATACAGTTGCAAGTATATATAAAGAACTTAATGTCAACCATTTTGATACACTAAAAATAAATTAAATAAGAGCAAAAAAATAACAAGCAATAGAAGTATTATATTTTGAAAATAAACACAAATACTTGAGTTTTCATCATTTGGAATTCAAATTCCTTATAATATACTTGTTGCAAGTAGTAGGCTCAAAGGTTGAACTTCCCCTCTTATATCTCCTCTAAGGTGTATTTAATGCTCGTAAAGTATAAAAACGAAATTAGACATTAACTTCATTATATCTTTATGATTATTCACATAATTATCTTTTTGCATACAAAACGGTGAGGCAAAATAAATCTTAACTCGTTTTGAAATCAATTTAACCGATTCTTTAACTTCTATCTAAATCCCATATACACGAACACAAAAATCTTGAATATTGTATTATTGGTGATGGTTATCGATAGCATGAAAGCGTCATTAAAGGCTGAACATAAGTCTTCTATTTAACTTAAAATTAAAAACTTGTTTCAACCTTATATATTGCAAAGACACAGATCATGTTTTTGAAATTACAAAATTACACAAATCGTATCTCCGGGTGTAACATATGTTTTTTTTTAAAAAAATTCTCATAATCATATGTTTTAAAACTTATTAAATTATTAAAAAATCAAACACATATATTGACTAAATCCTCGACGAATTTACCAAAAGTCTCAAATTATAACTTTAATTAAGAAAACAATCTCATAATCAACTAATTAAACCTACACCGGTTGAAATTTGTTGAAGTAAATTAAATTTAAAAAATTGAATTAGAAAATACAAATGATAACATTAAAGTACTTTGATCCTGTAAATAAAGCTATGTTAGTGGAAAATCCAGTCTGCATTCTATAACTATTAACTAATAAAAATAGAGCATGCCTAGCAACAATGAACAGAATTCGCCACATACGGTAAAGTTTTATGCATCACATTACTAAAAATTGCCAATGAAATTTAAACAATGTAAATGCTGTACTTAATTAAATAATAGATGTAATTATGAGTGAAGCAGCACAGGTCCACATCTGCTAACACTCATATTTGTATATATACAATGCCCTACATCTTTTCATGGATGTCTGTGTCTTGCATACCAAGCAACAATGGCTGAAGTGGCTCCTCCATTTTCCAGCCTCTCTCTTCTTTGGCTGTTATCATTGTGTTCAAGTGCTTTGTGATTTTTTGTTGTCTCTAGTTTTTCTTCACACAATTTCTTTATAGTTGTTAGTGTTAGAAAAGAGTGCCTCAAAGGATCGGTTTTTCTCTCTCCTTTTTTTCATTTTTAATGCTTTAATTTTCCTATAAATATGTTAATCATAGTCTAAAAGCTGATAGCCAAGATATATTCAATTGATGCTTGTCCCCAACACCTGCAAATACTTATAAAAAGAATGGTAGTTGAAAAACCCCATAAATCTTAATATATATATATATATATATATATATTCAATTGATGCGTGTTCCCCATTGTTTTGGCATTGAACATCTGCAAATACTTAACTAGACGTGCTTATAAATAAAGGGTCTGCCGAGGAATCACAGCATCAGTGGGTGCGAAAAACTGGAAATGGATTGAAAGCGATGGTTTGCTAATGGTAAGAGTAAAAGAATGCATCATTGTGCACTGAGACCGAAGAGCAGCGACTCATGTGACTGGCAGTTACCATCACCAACCTGAGCCTGACCTATAAAATGGAGCAAAACTCATTTGCTTTCATTAGATTGTAGTCCCTTCTCTCAATTCTCTCTTTCTCCTTGGCTTGATCTTTTTGGGCATCTCCAGGCATGGGTGAAGCTCAACAAGTACAACTCCACGTGATGGGTAAGTGCTCACCTTTCTAGATTATGTACTTTGAAAGATTATCTGAGAAGCGTGACAACAATGTCTGCTTAGTATTCAAAACTAGCTCGGTATATTGCTGCAGAAGGAATTTATTATTTCTGGGAACGGATCCGTACTGAAGCTAACCCAACTATTAATCATTTAAGATGAGCAAGCTTTTATCTGTGTGCCATGATAGCAAATTAATTAGGCTTAAACTCTCTGCTTAGCTAACGTAATTATATATTAATGACACCGAATGACTGTACAATGATGCGTGTCTGCTTTCTGGAAAATCTTTTAGCTACCAAGCATTAAACAGCACATCACTGTCAACTAGAACTAAGTAGAACCATTTAATTAATTATATGCATGCATGGCCGGAAGCTAAAGGAGCAAATTCAACAGGAGCGATCAGCCAAAGAACAGAATCCCGACCTCGGAATTACATGATCAGGTGGCTCCGGATAGCCCTATACGCAATCTTTGTCCTCTGTGGCCAAACATCAGCCGTGCTGCTGACATGACTCTACCATGAGAAAGGTGGAAGTAGCCAATGGATGGGAACAATTGTTCAGATTGTTGGTTTCCCTGTCCTTTTGCCTTACTACTATTGCATTTCACAACCCAAAGTTACCACGCCAAACAACGCCAACACAAAACCACCATCACTCCCAATGCTTGTATTTGTCTATGTATCTATTGGACTACTAGCGGCAGGAAATTCCTTTCTGTACTCGGTAGGTTTTCGGTACCTTCCTGCATCTACAGTGACCCTCATTTCAGCAACCCAGTTGGCCTTTAATGCTTTCTTCTTTTACATCCTTAATTCACAAAAATTCAATCCTTTCATCATCAATTCTCTAGTTCTTCTCACCATTTTGTCCATCCTTCTGGAAGCAAACGGTAACTCTGAAAAGCCTGCTGGAGTCTCTAAGGGAAAGTATGCAGCTGGGTTCGTATGCACCATTTTTGGAGCTGCAACGGACGGATTTTTGCTTGCTTGACAATAGCTGACCTTTCGAAAGGTTCTAAAGAGGCAGACATTTAGAGTTGTCATGGATCTTATAATCTACCAATCACTTGTAGCATCCATTGCTACATTGATAGGATTCTTCGCAACGGGAGACTGGAAAGGTTTAAAGAAAGAAATGGCGGGTATGAACTGGGAAAGATTTCCTATGTGATGATTCTGTTTTGGACTGCTATTGCTTGGCAGATTTTCGCTGTTGGTTCTGTAGCATTGATCTTTATGGTGTCTGCTCTCTTTTGCAACGTCATAGGTGCACTGGGATTGCCGATTACTCCAATAATGGCCATGTTCGTTTTCCCTGATAAAATGAATGGTGTAAAGGGGATTTCAATGGTGTTGGCTATTTGGGGCTTCCTTTCCTATCACTATCAGTACTACCTTGACAATTGCAAAATAAATGCTGAAAATAAAAATGGCAGTACTGAAGTTTCAGAAGCTTGACGCTCCGCATGGCATTCAGGGCTAGCTTCTCTCTCTAAGGAAAGACCAGCGTCTGTCCATATAATCTTCTATTTGCTTTACATGTGAAAACGGGCTGTAGCTAAATTCGTATAGCAAGGAAATAATGAGCTAGCATAATATCTTATCATATTTTGCTTTGCTTTTGTGTGACCGAGGAAGCCTTCATGGTTGGGAAGCTGTAATGTGTTATCAGATTATTCTCCTTCGTTGGGATATGCTATGAAATCGCAATAATGGTTTCCAAGCAATAAAGGAGGATATAACGTGTTTCAGACTAACTAATTTTTGGGATAAAGTGACTGTCGTGGTATGGATTTGCTATATTGGAGTTTTCCATAATTTCCATGTGTTGTTCCTGTAGTGATGAGAGGACAGGAAACAAGAATCAACCAAATATTTTTGAACAAATTAGTGCACATCTTAATCAACCATTTATTTAAATCGTATTTGGTGCAATTATAGAACAAATTAGTGCATTTTTCTGCATAAAATATAGAGCAATATATATATATAGAAAAAGTGGTGCAATTCATATATACTCGAAACAAATAAACAACAGGATTCAATCTCCCGCACCCACACAACAGAAGTCAAATCAAAATATTAAATTAGCTGGGGGTTTTTTTTTTTTTGAACACTATTAAGTTAGGTTGGTTAAAATGCTTTACACGTTGCATTTTATATACCACTACCCAGTAGTATTTAAAGAAGCCGATGACTTCTGAGAAATTCCAAGTGGCTACCAGCCTATTCAATCCTGTAATCATCTGGCAAACATTATTATCTTATACTGTTACACTGCAACATTAACGTCCATTAGAAGACAAATATAATGCAAATCTAAACAGATGTTGAGGGCAGTGTGAGCTAGACTAGTAGCTACCCATGGGGTTATTGGCTTATCTTGTAAGAGAAGGATAACAAAACCGTGACAGATTTGTGGACTCCACACACCGCCTCCTCCTGCTCACTGAAAACGGAATATCCTGCAAAAGCTCATCCCACAAGAGTGTTTCAGTGGCATGAAGGTTATGGATTGGTGGGCTCCAGTCCCCCACGGTTGCCTGCTATATGGCATTGGTTCTTTGTCGCTCCAATGTCCGTTTTCGGCCTTTTAAGGGGCCCTGCTCCTCCCACTGTATTACTCAGACTTTTAAATCTATAATTCTAGAAAGTTGGGCTTGAAACAATGAAACAATCAGACTTAACTTTCAATATAAAAGAGCAAAAGTCATTCCGGCTTACTGAACTAAAGGCCTTGCTTTTTTATTTTTAGCCGAAAGCAAAAATGAGAATGGTCGGGGCAGAAACTAGAGAACCCATGCCCGCTGAGAAGCATAGATGTGAAAAACCCAAGCAATCACAGAAAGACACAGAGTGGGGGCAAAGTGTAATGTGAAACTAGAGATAACTGTGCGTAAATATAAATGATTACAACACCGTTGGCAAAGAGTGTAACTGAGACATCAGACATGAAAACAGAGAGATCAAATTAAAAAGCATATTTTCACTATAAGAGAGAGGGGATAACAGGAAAATAATGAGAAGAACAAGTGAAGGGCAAATCAACTATCCCAATTAGCACACTGTGTTCCTAAGTTAAACAACCAGATAATAAATAAGTAAATACAACCTCGTGGCACAGGGCAGTAGCCAGTCAAGGTCTCTTCAGACCTATCAATGATGATACATATAATTATTCAATCGCAAGAATGCCTTTGATTGGCCACTTTCAAACTCACTACAAGACCCTGAAAAACCAGGAGGTGACAAGATTAGTAGCTGTTTTGCCATAACTGTTGGGTCTGCTTTGATGGCTGGCCTTGAGTCCCACTCAGGGATCCATCCCTAGGGTTTTGCTGCTGATGGTCCAGTGATACTGCCGTTTGTGAATGATAGAAATTTGGGTATCCCAGAGCCCCAAAATGCTGTGAAGGCTGTTGCCCTTGTCGAAATCCACCAGCCTGCTGATTCTGCCCCTGGAAGCTGTAATATGTGCTTGCAGGAACAGCAGACATTGTTCTTGACCCAGGGCCGTGAATCCACATTGCTGAATTCTCATTCTTACCAAAGAAACAAATAAAGGAAAAGGCCCACTTCAGTATCCAAGCAGCAGAAAAGAATAAGAAATAATTTCATATATACTGTCGAAGTACAATTTTTATGAACTAAGTACACGAAATCATGAACCCTTGGGAGTAAAGGGAGAAAAAGGAAGGGCAGACTTTTCATTATTACTCCAACACCATTCCATAAGAATGAATGCAAATTATTCAAACGCTATTATTCCATAGTAATGAATGCAAATTATTCAATTCAAATGGGATCTCTCAATGCTTGGTACACAATTACCTGTTGAAGTGACATCAAATGATTGCTGTCCTTATACTGAGAACTCAGAACATCATCGTAGCCAATAGTTGTGCCGGTGGGTGCAGTAGGTGGATTCAGAGGAAGTCCTCCAGGAATGCTGGTAGAACTCCCAAACCCATAGCCAGATGCAACAGCAGCAGATTGAGGCAAGCTGCTAACAGAAACACTATTTTTGTATTGGGGGAGCACTGCTGCCAGGGACTGAGGGTAGGTACTATTACCAGCAAATGCCTGCTGGAAAGCTGATGGCATATATGTGTAACTCTGAGGTAAGAAAGGATAACCAATCATGTTGGCAAAATGTCCCAACGGAGCGTAGGTTGGGAAAAGGGTGCATGGCCAGATGCTGGGGAGAGCAGGTCCCGTGGCACACTGGCACCAGGTAGGGTCTGTGGAGTAGGCTGTGCTGCAGAATACTACCTGCTTCTTAGAGCCTGCACAAGTACAAGAAGTTACTCAGGAAAAAGAACGATTAGTTCTTAACATTATAGATTTTTTAAGTTGGGTTTCCAAAGGGCTTCTCTCTCATTTTTCCCCTTTTCACCAATCCCATCCCCACTTTCTATTGTTTTAGGTTGGTTGAGTGTTTTGCTCCTCTTCTGAAACTAACATGACCACATAACAAAACAGACGAAGGTAGTAAATGTATAACTGGTAGAACAAGTGGCATAATTAAGGACGACAAAAAGTGATGGGCTGATGGCCAAGAAATACCCAAGGGTCACAGTTCTATATTCAGGGAAGGACAATGCATAAAAAACCAATGTTTGAGGATGTTTTCATTTACCACGAAGTATTGAGTTTTTACAGCCAAAACTCATTCAGTCAATATAGGCATGACAGCACATGCTTAAGACACTTAAGTTTCAGTCAAAATGGACATACAACAGCTCCATATGTCGTAAGTTTTCCATTTTAGTTCAGTAAAATCTTGAAATATCACCAATACAAGTTATTTTGTCCAGCTATACCCAGCACCTAGAAACGGACTCAGTCAACTGGGATTAGTAGGTCTCCCAATATTGATTTGCTCCATAAATGGAGCTGGAGTGATCTACCCAGATGCCAATTAACCAAAATGCTGAATAAAATAACAAAAGTAGCTTAAAATTGCAAGGATATAGGATATTTATTTTATACTTATCTTCATCCCAACTCTTAGCTGTCTCTCATTTCTCTCTTTTTAAACAAACCAAAATCAAACGTGCACAGTAACTTCTCCCAAGTTTTCTCCCTCCTTTTTTTGTCCCTCCATTTAATTCATAATTATATGGTCATGCATGTGCAATTGCAGAGGCTATTCTATAAGTTTTTTTAGAGGAAAAATGAAAAGAGTAATAATTTTTTCTCTCTTCACCCTTAAATTGTTAAAAGACGGTCACCATTTGACTAGAAATGCAAAAAGTGTAACAAACATCAAGAAAATCATAAGTTATAGCAAAGGGCACCTCTGGCATAGAGATGGTTGGACCACTAATGGAAGAGGCTGTATTGCTGTATTTTGTTGGCATGGACTGAGTCACAGGGAAGGGCGAGTATGGAAGATCAGGCTCCCTTGCAGTCTGAACAGTTGAGGTCAGCAAAGTGCTTGGTAATGAATTTGTATACGATTGCTGTAATGAAAACCATTATCATGAGAAGAGACATTCAAGAAAAGTAATACTGTTTTTCTAAGAACATAGTTGGTTAATCGAAAATTACTTCACATAATGTCAAATATCCTTTTTTCAGTACAACAGGGTTAAATCTTTTCTTGAAAATGAAACCTAGATCAACAAGATGTGGCTATCAACCAGATATTTCTACAAAAAATAATCTTTCTAATCCAACTCTAAAACATATGGTTTGAATTTGGAATAATAAATTTTATGCATTAACAGTTAAGTCTAATTACCATTACACTTGAGAAAGGAGTGAGGCTTTGCATTTGAGAGCTTGTCTGTGGATGTGTGAAAGCGGGATTTAACTGTTGAGAGTTTTCATAGCTATAACCAGCTGCAGGTGAAGGAAATGTATATTGGCTCACTTGAACAGCTTCAGAAGCATCCTGTTTCAAAACCTCTGGTTGAGAATCTTCAGGAGCCTCATAATTCCCAGTGCTGACATTACTTCTATTTATTATGTTTCCCTCTGTGTTATTTCTGAGATGTTCATCCCCGTAATACTCAGGATTTCTGCATGCAAAAATTTTTACCACAATTTGAAAAAACAAAAAGGTAAACAAGGCAAATTAAAATCTTAAGAAGAGAATACCTATTGTCTGACTGCCCAATAGATGAGGCATCTGTTGCTTCAGGAGCCTCATCCAAATTATTCTTTAAAGACCTTGATGCAAAAGGTGCAGAAAAGGTAGAGCCAATGCCAGATCCAAAACTTCCAAAACTCAAATGTGAGCAGTCAGGGGTGTGGACTTGCAGGTGATTTGGAATTATTACAGAAGGATTATCCTCTTCAGGTGATGGCTCCCGATCATCATTATGTAAATTAAGCTGCTGCAAATTCACAGCAACTGATGAAGCACCATCTTCAGCTGAAGAAAGAATAAAATAAGACAGAAACAATGTTAAGTCTACAAATATTTCCTAGCAGAAAGCAGTGTGCAAAGGAAACATTAAATGATTAAACATTAACTTCAAATCAAGGAAAGGACTATATAGTAGGAAAGAAAAATAGCTAAGTCTATATTGTTTAGTGAATCACAGCACGTACAGGTGCAGCTTTAACTTCGGAGAAAAAACCCTCAAAAAAGAGGGAGCCAAGGAAGGTAAAAGCATTTGATAGACCTCCCCTACCTGACTCACCCTTCTCTATTCCCAATTGCTTTCCTCCCATCCAATTGTATATAGTGCTCAGGCTCACAAATCCAATCAGCATAAAAAGAGGAAACTCTAAAATGTTTCAGAAGCTAGGGACACATGATATTTTCATAGGGGGAAGAGACAAGAAAAGCTTCACTCAACAACCCTAAAAAATAAATATCCACATTGCAAGACAATCAGAAATGGGTGCTTATCAAAAGAAATTGCAAAATTGCAATCAGATTATGCCTTCATCATTAATGTATCCTTCATAAAGAGTGATACATTCATTTAAAGCACAACACTGACCTTCATCAAGAATTGCAAAAACTGAAAAGTTGTAGTGATTTAAAGCACTACACTAACCTTCATCATGCTCAAAAGCATGTCTTTGAGGCTGATAGGAATTCATATCCTTATATAAGCTATTATCAAAAAGCGATGAACCTCCAGAATCATCCTCTTGTATATTTCTACTTGAAATAGAAGGAGATCCAACATGGTTTGCATTGAGAGTTTCAACAGGACCATCATCCACTGCCTGAGCTTCCTCTAACTGGGACTTTATGTGTTGATTAGTTCTATCCAAAGGCAAGTTAGATGCATTTGCATACAGTCCAGAGTCTGCAGGTGCCTCTAAGACAGAGGTCACACTGGCAGCAGATGGGTTCTCAATGGGGGGCCATTCATCACTTGGAGGAACATGCTGGTTTGTGGTGACATCAGGCTCGTAAGTTACATCTGACACCTTGGAAGCATGATCCTGTGGTGAATGTAGATTGGGATGTGATGCTGCCAAAGGAGGTACCACAAGATGCCGATTGTTAACACTTTGATGAGGTGGGTTTGGCATGCCAGAAGCCTTGTTTTGTGGCCTGCCCATCTTCACAATATCAGCCATTGATACTTGACCTGGAACCCCCAGCCAAGCAGATTGATATCCAGAAGACTGTGATGATAAAGAAATCCCATCACCTAAAACTACTGTAGACATTTTATGTTCTGTGACCACTGCTTCACTGCAACACCAGCAGAACTTACATGAGAAAAAAGTAGCCAACACATGAAAAATATATCAAAATTACAATGTTTAAGAAACAAACAAATAGAACTTTATACCATCCCAAGATAAAGAAGAAGAAAATAAAACTCAGCCAGCTAATAAGTTCTAAAACTTCTTCCCCATGAAAAAGAAACACATATTTATTAAAAAAATGAAGTGTCACATGCGTTTGGATGCGTCAAGTCCAAAACCCAGGTACCATCATTTGTGAGCATTTGGACCATTAGGGTTCCATCTGTTCTTGCTAAACTAGCCATCTTTGATAATAAGCAATTCAAACACATAAACTCAGTGAGGCCAAATAGATATCATTATTCTAATAGAATCCAATTACATGCAGGCAAAAGCATAAACATGACCCTCTTCTGGTTGTTATAACTCATAGCTGCTTTTCAGCTCCTTAACTGGACTAGACAGAGAGAAACTATCACTTTTGAGATTTTAACAGGAATTACCTGTGGGATGGAGGTCGTCGATTCAGGTTATTTCCTGGCATACCAGACGCTGAAGATGAAGAGCCTGCATAAGCATGAGTTCCATTTTCTCTCTTTTGTGCAGGTTTACCGTGCGAAGGGCCAGACTCTAACCGAAAAAAAGAATACTTAATGGATAAAAAATCATCAAAAATAGTTGCAAAACAATTTTTAACTCAAGTATAAACTAAAATCTTGTCCAAAGTTGCATCAGAGCATGTTCATAATCATACCATGAGCACTGTAATGGGTTGAGCCACCGCGTCCAATATATCGGTCTGGACCACTTCTACCACCACGATTCCCAAGATTATTGGCACCACGAGATCTGGAATCTATTGTATCCTTGCCCTGGAGAAAAAGGAGAGAAAAACAAGTCAAAAAAGATAACAAGAAGCAACATAACCACCAAAGAGGGAGTTCCTAATCAGTGAGAAGTAAATCAGATTATACATTCATTTGAAATGCTGAAAGTAACTGACAATCTGACATGATGGATGACCTATATGACTGCAATTATGCCCATTATTATTTAACTAATGTAACTATAAGAGGAAACAAAAACAGTTTACTGCAATCACAAAAGCAACTGTTTAACATAATTTCCACCAGCATGCACCTCTTTTTTCTTGTCTCGTTTGCTCTTCACCTCATGAAAAGGATCTGCACATTTCACAGAAATCTTATTAGAAATGAAATAGAATACCATTGGAAGCGCCAAACTTCAGCAGCCCTACTGTTATGAAACAAAGCAACATATATTTTTGCAACCAATTAAGAGAACAGAAGTCAGGGTTTTATTAAGACTAAAGCATTATCTTTACCAAATATACAAGTCTTTTGGCTTCTACTTTTAAGTTTCAATGCAGAAAACATAACAATCACTGCATGGAACGCACAAATAAAATTTTCCAGCTTGTCGCAGTAAATGGTTAACAACGTTATTGCTGGGAAAAACTGTAGCTATTGCACTTCCAGTAAAGAAATGTTCATGGATACATTCATTAATAGTGAGAGAGGGGCTGATTTAATTTAAAACAAAAAAATATGAGAGCAAGACAAACTAAACAACATATAACACCTCCATATAATAAAACCTTGGAAATAAATAGGCATTAACAGTTAAAGCAGATTTTATCTTTTCCTTACTCAAACGCCGAATCCCAGAAACCCTGCAGTTACCCTTTTGCATAATGAAAATATTCTTTCTAAAACACAGGAAATAAAACCATAAAACTGATGATAAAAAAATGGAGTATCGGAAAATAAAAATAGAAAGAAAGAAAAAAGGGCGGGGGACCT
>NW_018397267.1:3486025-3539060 GCF_002168275.2 Theobroma umbraticum | reverse complement strand
CTTCTATCTGTTTGGTGTCTTTGACTCTTTGTTTATGGGATAATGATCAGAAATTTTATTGTTGGAAATTGAAATAAGTTCTTTTAATTAACTGGAAGGTTCCATTTAAAATTTTCCATGGATTGAGTTTAAGTCTTCTACTGTTATGTTTATTGAACTAATGGTAACAGATATTGCATTGACAGCATGTCTTGAAACATGCACTGTGGATCAGGGCCTATGCCTTCCACTGTACCAAAAAACGAGGCCCTCTGGAGATGTCTTCTCGAATCTGATATTACACGCTTTTACCTGTTACAGGGTCTGATTCAATCTGTCTTTGAACTTCGTGATGGATCTGGGGTAGTTGTCACTGTAGGAAAGTATGTGACACCACATCACTTGGACATAAATGGCAATGGAATCGATCCTGATTATAGAAACTTCCCAGGTAAGTACTTCTTTACTGTTTGAGTGGGGGGGAATTCTACAATTTAGAGAGTTCCGTCATGAAAGGATTTAAAAGATCTGTGTTTCTTTTATCCATTTAGTTGTAACTTTAATATGGTATCTATGCCCGAGGTTCCTGATTTGATTCCTGTATTTAATTAAAAAATTCTACCTTTAACTGCTTACACCTGTAGAATTTGTAAAAATATGGCTAATACCAACCCAAGGTCCATATTAAATTTCCTAAAACTGTGTCAATGAATTGAAGTGGACATTATTTGATCTGATTAGCCCTCCATACACAGCTTGGAACGATGTCGTACAGCATCTTTTGCAATGCAATTTGCTTCGGCAGGGTTAAAACCAGGTTTGCCCAGTCTTTCTGTTTCAGTTTCAACTTTTTTCTACTTCTATGCATTTTTTCCTGGTTCAATCTTATTAATACGTTATATATTTGGTATGAAACCTGCAGTTTATATTTTGAAACTTTTGGCAATTCAAGTGGAGGCATGATTTGATTTGCTTGCCCGAGAGTTGCATATCATGGAGCTGACACACAAAAGTTGAGTTAAGAGCATTGGCTTACACAAGCCTTGGCATATGTCCTGCATGTCAGAGTCTGGTTTAGGTTTTAGAGTTTCAGTGGATCTGATCCTACATAACATTACACCAATCAAAGAAAAACATATTGCATTGACATTGGAAAGTTCGAAATGAACCAGCTCTAAGTCCAAAGAAATCCCAACCATATGGAAGAATTTAGCACATAACAACCAGGAAGTAAAAGAAGCAATGATTTACTGTGAGAAAGTTTGCTGTAAATTTTGTTCATATATATCTCAGTTATGGATACAAGTGATATTCAAGTAAATCCGAAATTCTTTGCCAAAGAGACTCAAGCTTGTCTTATTCTTTCCTCAACTCTCTTCGTACATTCTCAATGTCTTAAATTTTTGTTGACAAGAGGGATGAGATGTAGCCATTACACTACTGCAGAGCATTATATGTAGCCAGAAACTTGATTTCTGTAGCTCACGGTTTCAGTGAGCTTCTGTTTTTGACTTCGCTAACGCCACATTTAACGAGTTGCTACTGTTCTTCCATCATTTCCCACCTCCATGAATGCAATTAACTGTTTAGAAAGTGTGGAAAGGTGCATTTGGAAAAGGGTCTTGAATTTCTCCGAAGCTGGAAGCCTGGAACACAAGAGAAAAGGAGTCTTGGCTATGGCCAAGGGACATAAAACTTTTGTATTTCAGGGTAAAAACCTTAAAACAAATTCAAACTGTTACATGGACTAAGCAAATCAGAGTGTGGTCTCATAAAGTTGTAAAAGTGTGCCCGACGTTGAAGTTAAGGCCAGGATGACTTGTAGTATTCCCTCGACATTATTCTTTTTTCACTGCTGGGTTACAGTTCGATGGAAACCTAAGCTCCTTCATCTTTCAACCAGTTTGAGTTGGGTTGCAATGTATTACAATCCGAATCAAACATAGCTCTAAATTAAAGTATACACAGCCGTAAATAATAAGCCATAAACTTTGCCAGTCCCTAGATTTTGTTCTATTCTCTTAGCACTTTTTGCAGTAAAAAATACTGCTACTGTTTCAAAAAGTTACTTAAACAATATTTGATTGTATCGATCCATCAAGAGATCGGTATACGCGGTAGTATCTCGTGCAATTAATAATTATTTTAATAATATAATTTTACAAAATTTGTTTTTATAAAATAATTTATTATTCAATTGAAATCATATTATTCAATGACAATTTTTATACGTAGGTATAAATTTTCAAGTTTGTCTGAATGATTTGATTTTTAAGTTTCTTTTATTTACTTATATTGATATTTTGATTTGTACAGTGAACAACAAAGACACAATCTGAATGAGTTAAAGCCTTAAGCCAAAAAGGAGCTAAACCTGCTTAAGGAGGTAGTTCTTCCCTTGGGTTACAGGCAAACTGTAATTAAGCTGAAGTTAGATCTCTGTCCCTGTGGATTCTATGATAGTAATTAAGTCAGCAAAATCACAGACATTATTCCTAAACAAGGAATCATTAGTGTTTGTTTGTTCTTTAGACAAATTGAATCAATACCCTTCAATAGAGTACTGCAACCCCAAGCAGAGATAGCATTTCTCTATTATATTTTATCTCTTTGCTGCATCAAATCATAAAAATCTTCCTCTACAAACCTTTAACTTTTTGATTCAGTCCCATAAACAGTAGAAAGGGATAACATAAAAAAAAAGAAAGAAAAATGCCACCACAACAGTGTCATTATGAATTAACATAAAAGAATATATACATATGTATCATTTTAGAACACCAGATTTAAATTCCCAACAGATTACCCCTCTGCCTTCCCCACACCCCCCCTCTTCACACTTTTGTTCTCTTTTTGCACCTTCCCTTGCTTGCTTATTCCAACAACCTAATGCCTCCTTTCTCAAGTTTCCTTATATTCTCCTTTCTCTGTTTCCATCTCTCTTCAATCCAAGAAAGCTTTGATTCTTCAAGTTTTATTTATATAACAAATGTGAGGATGATAAATGGACTCTTCTTTGCAATAACTCCATTGGTCCTTCTCTTTGTTTTATACATACATATCAGCTTCTATATTAGTGTTCTTATTGAAGAAGATTGTCAAGACCTACATTATACAAGCAGATTGAAGACATGGATTATAGTCTTCTTCAGTTCCTCGCAATCTTTCTCTTGCATATTTTCCTATGTTCAGGTGATTGATTTGCCTCAAAAGGTTTTTCTTTTCTGCCTGCATATATTTAGTTTGTCATTTTTATACATTTGCCAGAGATACTAGATTTTGTTAAGCCAAATCTTGTTAGGACTTTCTTCTTGGCTGATAAGAAGCTTTTTAATGAGTCAAAAACTTCATGTCAATGGTGGGTGATGGAATGGTAGTACAGAAAACCCTTTTTTGAGTTAGTATTTCTGTGCCTACCATAAGAGAAGAGGAGCTTTTTGTAATTAGTTAAAGAATTTATCTAATTCAAGTCATTCTTCATACCAAGAGGAATGCTGCAAACATCTGTCGCCTGAATAAGTGAATGTTTAAAATGAACAAAATTAGAAATATACAAAGAAACTTATGCAGCATTGGATTAATTATATTGCAGACCAAAACCCAGGTGCAATTTTCTTCTTCTTCTTTTTCTTTTAAAAAGTCATGGAAAGAATTCCTTGTAATGCTGACTTCAATTCTGACTGATCAGTTCTCAGCTTGCTGTTCATGCAATTCACTTTCACTTAGATAATTGAAAACTGAGTTTTCTTCTTCCTTTTTATTTTTTGTTTTCACTTTTAACCTTTGTGACTCTAAAGTTGTTGGTTTCAAACTTTATCTCCATTGCACATCAAAATACTTGAAGCTTTTTCCAACTAGTATTCTTCTCTGTAGATACCACTGCCTAGAAAGGGCTCTTGCATTCTTTTCTTAGTTTTTCCTCCACAAGATTCGCCTTTGGAGTCTCGGGGGTATTAGCTCTTCTTTTTTATCTTTCAACGGCTGCTCTTCTTGTCTCCCAAGCTTGTTCTTACTTTTAGCATGAGTTCTAAGTTCTAACATCGGACAGGTGTTTCTACTCTGTCTGTCTGTTTAAATAAAGCAATGTCTTCCTATTTCTTCATGGAAAAGAAAAGAAAAAGAACTTAACTTGCTTTTAATCTCTTCAGGTTCAAGTGTTTCAGAGAAACCTCCTCTGGAAGAAATTAATCAAAAGAGTAAACAAAACAATCAAGAATTCCGGGTACTCTTCGCACCTTCGATATCCACCACAGTACTAGCAGATGATATTCCCATTGTCAACCCTACGACCCCAGGCACAACAACTCCAAACCCAACATCCCCATCAACAGAGCCGACCACCAACCCTACTACCCCGACCACCACTCCGGCAGCACCGATCACAACTCCAACGACCCCGACCACGACTCCAACAACCCCAACCACAACTCCTGCAACATCAGGAGGAAGCTGGTGTATTGCAAATCAAGGTGCTTCACCAACTGCTCTACAAGTAGCTCTAGACTATGCTTGTGGATATGGAGGTGCAGAGTGCTCAGCAATTCAACCTGGTGGAAGTTGTTATGACCCCAACACTGTTCTTGACCATGCTTCTTATGCTTTCAATGATTACTACCAGAAGCACCCAGCTCCAACGAGCTGTGTTTTCGGAGGAACAGCTCAGCTTACCAATACCGACCCAAGTAAGATATGGACCATATGGTCATAGAAAAAGCAGAACTGTGTTATTTTAAAACTATAGTAAAACTCTTACCTTTCAAACAAAATTCATCTCTCTATATATTTGTCCAGGTAGTGGAAACTGTCACTACGCAGCATCCTCTCCGACAAGGTAATGATGTCACAACCACCTTCGATGTCGTTTTTTATTTCAAGACAGAGAGAGATGAGCTTATTTTTCCTTTAACATGTAAATTGCAGTGTGACTCCGCCGGCCAGCATAACACCACCAGCCACCCTAACCCCGCCCACTACCACGACCATGAGCCCGCCCCTTTTCATGACTCCACCAACTTTTACAGGACCAGGTGGGGACGGTACGGTTTATGGTTCAGCAGAACCAACAGGACTCCCCAGCTCAGCCACCTCTGTGTCATTCAATTTGTGGCTGATCTTTGCCACAATAGGACTTGCGTGGTCACTTGTCACAGCAAACAAGCTCTAGGCAGGACTCCACTTTGAGTTACTTTTCCATGACGAGATTGCAATTCCTTTGCTTGCCAGCAAGCTTGAGAATCAACAATGAGATATTTATCTCAAAAGGACTAGACTTCTTGATCTATGCATACATAAAAGCTGAGTAAGAAGCCCCGGGAAAAAATGAAGAAGAGCATAGAATCTGTTAGGTTCTTGTACTGGTAGATAAGTTATGATAGCTGCTTTCTCAGAATCAATGTTAGCGCAATAAATTATTATAGAAGCCCTCTGGCTCTAGGAAGGCTTTTCCGGTATTGGAAACCATCTCAGACTTAGCTAGTGCATTAATAGATTTATTTCCCTTCTAATGTAATCTTAATTTATACTTATTCATCAGCCAGCAAATAAATCCATACCAAACTTTTTCATTTCATTGCCGATATGCATAACAAAACAGCAGTGCTATTGCCAACTTTGGGTCGGAGATTGCCAACTGACCTAGTTGCCGTCCTGGTTCTTATGATTATACATTGCTGTTTATTTTACTTATAATGGAATTGGTTAAGATGTTTATTAGTTACATCAGTCAAAAGAGAGAAGTATACCCAAAGACAGGAATCAGCTTTGGCAATGTCAATGGCAAACATGATCAAGAAGAGTGAAACCATAAGTGCGAATAAAGTGGTGGATCAAGGACCATGTTCATAATTCTTCCCCTGAAAACGAAACTTGTATTATTTCAAGAGGGCTTCCTAGTTTCCACCGACTACGACACAGAGAAAGCAGAGCCAAGTAATTATCACCATATTAACACAAGAACAAAGGTCTGCAAATTAAGGATTATTCTTACACCGTCTCCCTCTACACTTGTTCAATAACTTGACAGAATTCTTGATTTTAAATTACAATGCGATCAGAAACAAGAAGGAGACAGCAGTGATGCAAACGATGGCTATGGTGGCAATAACTGAACCTTGGTCGAATGCCTTCTGCAAGCTGCCTGCTCGTGAGAAATGCGGACCAAATAAGCTGCGATCACCAGGAAACGATAGCACCTAGTTGTGTTCCCCTGCCAAAAGTAAAAAAAACATACTAAAACCCAATCAACATGAGTACTACAAAGAAGAAAATATATTCACTAACTTAGTTGATTGCTTGGTAAGGGCAACAATCACCAAGATTAGTGCTATAAATGGCAACTCAAGTTCACCAACAGAACAATTATTTTTTCTTCCAATTAATCAGAAAACAACATAAACTGTCATTGAGTCATGATTAAAAGGAATACATGGTTCCTACTTCCTGGCTGATTTATTATGCAAAATATACCAAATTCATTGCAAAAACTAATCCAGTCTATGCATTTAGTGATAGAAAACAGAAAAAATACCGGGAATGTAGAAGAAGAGACGGACGAGAAGTGCCAAGAATGCTGCCCAAAGACCATATTCACCCCTTCAAATTTCAACTCCATCGATTCCAAGGAGTAAAACAAATTGTAAATTACAGGAAATTATCAGAAGAGTGAAAAAAAAAAGGAAAAGAACAATCTTGCTCACTTCATCCATGAAATGATGCTCGCCGGAGCTTGAATTGCGAACAACGGAACAAGAAATTGTTTTTGAATCGCAGTTCCTTTTGCAAGCAATAGAACCCTGTTCCGAGATCAATTCACGAAATTATTTTTCAAAATTAAAACAAAAAGCAATGAGAAATGAAAGAGAGAGAGAGAGAGAAAGAGAATTACGTAGAAGAGATGGTGGAGATCCACTGGAGATTCCGAGGAGAGAGAGGTGCAACATAGCAAACCGCACGTGATCCTCTACTCTTCTTCTTCATTTCCTTGTATATTATCGAAAACCTACAATTACAAAACCAAAATTCAGAAAAAAAAAAGAATCAAATTTTGTCTTTATTTTCAGAATTTGATTGAATCGTATTACAGTTACCTGAGAGGATTGAAACTGATCGAGCTAGAGGAGGAGTGACCCAGAGTGGAGAGCTTCTTTGTAGCTTGAAACGGCCCGCTTAGAAGAGAAAAAAACGGTGCGTTTCGCGGGTTGCAAGAGTAAAGAGATTGTGCTACTGGTGCTGGAGAGATCGAAACTGTCACCATCTTTACTCTCAGTAAGAAAGCTGAGAGCGTAGCAACGGCGAAGAAATACCTTGAAAAATGACCGGCGGAAACTGATACCTGTCAAGTATTTAAATTATGTCAACGATTGTTTTGTCCACGTGGAGTGGTACTTGTCGTTGAATCTCAACCGTGGCTGAATAATCCATGTGGACTTGCTTTAAGCAAATAACGTGCCGCCACGTGAACGGTTCACGGTTCTATGTTGGATCCGCATGGGACGTTCCTTATCCGCAACTCTTTGGAGATTGTCTGCCCTTGGATCTTTGACCCGATCCAACATTAAATTCCTCAAATCTTTTTTTTAAAATACTCTCACCCTTAACATTTTACACAAATTCATTCATTTTCAAAATATACAATCTACCTTAAAAGTATAAACACTATTAATAAAAAATATAAAATATTAAAATATTTATTTTTTCTTGTACCAACTGGTGCTCTCTTGGATTTTTTAAAATTAATAAAAATTACATGATAGTAATTTTTAAAATTAATAAAAAATAAAATTATTTTTTTAATATTGTCATGTTATCAAATTAATGAAAACACTAATGATTAGACATATATACCAAAAGAAATATATATTTTTTAAACAAAGAGTTTATTTTTAAAATTAATAAACCTACTTAAAATTTTGATTAAAATTTAAAAAAATTAATTATTTTACATTTTTGTTCCTTTGGATCTTTTACCCAATCCAACATTAACTTCACATTAGTGTAACCAATTTTACATTTATAATAGTTGTGATAGATTTTGAACTTTTAATAAAAATAATTTATAAATTGAAAGTGTGAATTTGTAACAAGTTATACAATAATTTATTAAACTTTTCATTAATGTGAAATCATTATAAGAGATGCGAAGATCAAAATAGATTGAGAACAAACTAAATCCTTCTCTTTTATACATGAAAGAATAAGAGTAAAGAGGACGTTGCATAATTTAATAGAATATATAATATATCTTGAATTTATAAGTAAAAGTTATATGCCAATTAATAAGGCATGTTTTTCTCTACTTAAATATATGGGTTCGTGATGACAACAACATTTCAATAGAGGAAAATTTATTATATATTAATCTTCCAAAAATTTTTTACATTAGCATAGTATTGAACAGCTCAATTTCAATTTGAATTTTTTTATTCAAATGTCATTTTTTTCAACACATTAATTTTACTAAAAATGTAGTGTTATATATATTAAAATAAAAACTATCATTAGGTAATAAACTTATGATACTAGTTTTCTTCACTCTTTGAATTGAAATTTAATTAAAAAAAAATCAGTGGTTAGATTGCACAATAAAATTCTGATATTGGGCCTATATTAAACTTCTTTACCTCGTCATCGAACTTAGGCCCTATTTGGACAAGGCCTATATTTATGTTGGGCATACGTTTCCTTCTAAGTACTCAATAAAAAGGTGAGAATCTGGTCCGTTGCTTCTTGCTCCTTAAAGCTGAAGCCCGTCTCTTTGTTCTGCGAATGTTGGGAAAAGAAGAAAGACGTAGCAAGAAGAGAACAGTGTCTGTTTTCTTGTAGCTCTTCTTTTTCTTTGAACAAATCCATGGTCAATTTGATGTGGAAGGCGGCAGAATTAGTTTTTTCTTGGTAACAAAAATGGAGGTGCAAATTTCGACAACTGAAACAGAGTCGCATCCTGAGACGGGAGATTCTTTAGGTAAACATTTGATTAAACAGCTATTGCTGGTGAACTTACTGTTTCTTTTCTTTATATATCTTGTTTAGCTTTGAAACTGTATGAACAAAAAAGGAAGTACAAATTTCAACAACTGAAACAGAGTCGCATCCTAAAATGGGGGATTCTTTGATTAAACAGCTATTACTAGTGAACGTATTCTTTCTTCTCTTTATATTTCTTGTTTAACTTTGAAACTGTATGTTCTCGTACTTTTTTTTTTTTGGTTTGTTAGGTTAATTAGTTTAATTTTTAACTCGTTTTTCTCTTTTGCTGCAGAAGGTTTTGATGAGGTGAAACTTAAGGAATTTATTGCTCAAGGTAAATTAGACTTTGATGGATGGACTTCGCTTATTTTAGACGTTGAGAATTCATTTCATGTAAGTTCCTTTCTTTGATCATTCTTGCTCCTTGTTTAGGTTTGTTTTGTAATTTTATGCTTGGCTCTTTTTTGTTTTAATGTTTTGTGTGTTGATCATTGCAGGATGAAATAGAGAAAATATGTTTAGTGTATGATTCCTTCTTGTTTCAGTTTCCTTTGTGCTATGGTTACTGGAGGAAGTATGCTGATCACGTGATACGCTTATGCACCATTGACAAAGCTGTTGAAGTCTTTGAACGAGCTGTGCAATCAGCAACATACTCTGTTGGTGTTTGGGTTGACTATTGTGGCTTTGCTATTTCAGTTTTTGAAGATGCCAATGACATTCGTAGGTAATCTCAATACTTGAAATTCTAGTACAAGTTAAAAAACAGAATGCCTGTAATTATGTGACCCACATTTGGTGTTCTTGGTTAGATTAATACAGCCTTTACTACCTGTTTCATAGTACGTGAGATTTAGAAAAGTTAACTGGCATTTGTGAATATAAATTGATTTATGCACAATACTGGCAGTTGATATGTGAATGTTGTTCTTGAGGCATGTGGGTAGTGTTTAAAGCTTTTCAATGACATGCAAATTTATCTTAGTGAATCACTTATATCAATGATATGTAAAAAAGATGGGAAAACGAAATATCGATTGAAATAAGTAATATATGGTATGAGAAAATTTTACTTAACTCTCTGGTGGTTCAGCTAGATAGATAGGCTCAACTTTACACTCAATCCTCTTGGGGCTGGCTTCATTAAACTGAACCCTGAGGATGTTAGCCTTGGTGACATGATCTTGATATTGGTTTGAGGATTAGGAAGAACACATTCTATTGAAGCTTAACTTCTATAAGTGTTATTCGATTTCTCATACTTTTGTTAAATGATAACAAGAATATGTAGAAAATTTCCATCAGATATGGGCTTTTGTGTATGTTTGTCTTGTCATGTATGAGATCTGAAGTATTATTTATCAAATAGTTTTCTCAAACATACAACTCTACCTAAACTGAACTCAATCAAATCTTGAAACAGACTATTGGGGTTGGCCTAACAGCACATAAGTTTGTTTTTTCTTTCACAATATGTGCATTGACCCAATATGATGCTTTTGTGATAGAACTATGCATTTATTATGCCCCTGCCTGCCGTGTTTCACAAAGTCTTGAATATTCCTGCTTTATGATACATTTAAGGTAGTTAATATTATCTTTCTGGAAATTATTGACAGACTATTTAGAAGAGCCATGTCCTTCGTTGGAAAGGATTACTTATGTCATACCTTGTGGGATAAGTATGTTGAATTTGAGTTTTCTCAGCAGCAGTGGAGCTCCTTAGCTAATGTTTACATCCGAACTCTGAGATTTCCATCCAAAAAGTTACATCGTTATTATGAGGGGTATTTTCACTTCTTTACAGAAACTTGTGCAAATTCTTTGAACTTTCTTTTGTACAAATTTGTGCACCTATATTTACGTGGTTATATCAGCATTAATGCAATATGCTATTAATTTTAAGAAATCTTATTTCATTTAGTCTCTGTTTGGTAAGGATGGAAACTCCTTTATAGAAAGTTTTTTCATTATTTTCCCTTGTTTGGTAACCTGAAAATATTTACAAGAAGTAAAATATTTTTGGGTTAACGAAAAAATGCCGTTGACTCAAGGAAAATATCTTACGCTCTTCAAAGGAGTAAGACTTTTTCCATCTACCTTCCCTTCTCTCTGGGATTGATCTCATAAACCTTGGGATCAATCCCATTTGGAAAATATTGCCCTCCCCTCCTTGTGGGATCATTCCAACAAAGCAATAAAGCGTCATTATTTTCATCTCTTTATTCATTCCCAACAAAGCATCATTGACTCTTTTTGTTCAATTATTTTGTAGGAATCATATCACAATAATTTTTTTTACCAAGATACCGCAATTTTTAATATAATATAAAATTATTAAAGTAAATTAAAGAAAAAATTATATAAAATAAGAAATAAAATTTTCATACATGAGAATCTATCCTTTCTTTTAATTTCCAATCTATGATTTATTCACTTAACAAACTAACCGGTACAATAATATGATATTTTTATATAATATTTTGAATGTTGAAAAAAATATTCTGGATGTCTTGCATAATTGATGAATGTTGATATTTTTATGTTGTCATGGTAGAAAATTATTGAAGATGGAAAATTTTTGAGGGTGTGTCATGATGGAAAATATTTTCTTTCTATAGTGTGATCTAAACAACAAAAAATATTTTAGGCAGTTTATCCAAACAACATAAAATGTTAGATTTTTTGTAAAATTTTTTACATAGAAAAGATTTTCTTCAGCAAGTTATTTTCCGGTTACCAAATGAAGCTTCACTAGAAAAAGAACACTACAGAAAAAACGAATGAACTTGCCAAAGTCCAACTACTATTATTGCTATTGTTCTTGAATATTGAGTCATAGTAGGAAATCCATCTCGTTTACTGAGAACAAGTATTGCAGACCATAAAAGAGTGTATTTCTTTGTCACTTTCTGCGGATCTTATGTCAGTCTTTCTTTCTACAAATCCAACAATATGATGTATCTATGCCATTGCATGCTTTACTTGTTTAATGACCATGGGTACTGATAATTTCATGGTACTCTACATATGTTTATGAGGATTTCATATGATTGGTTATTATGTAGGTGTTGATGAATTAGCTTAGTTTGATAAAATAGCTTATCTTTGATCTTTATTGTTTTTATTGTGCCGTTGCATGATATTTTACCGTTCTTTCTCTGTTTGTTTGCCAATTATTGTCCGATACTATAGGCCACTTTGAGTATACAGTTGTCGTACAACAGTTTGTGTTTTCTTCAGTTTCCAGAAGCTGGCTGCCACTTGGAAAGAAGAGATGCAATGTCTGAATGATTTGGATTTAGAATCAGATCCCAAAGTAGAAAATGAAGTCTCTACATGTTATACTGATGAGGAAATTTCTTGTGTCATCAAAGACTTGCTGGATCCTTCCACTGGTGTGGATGGTACTAAAGCACTGGAAAAATACTTGTCAATTGGGAAGCAATTCTACCAGGAAGCGTCTCAGTTGGGTGAAAAAATACATCGCTTTGAGACTAGCATTCGAAGGCCCTATTTTCATGTGAATCCACTTGACATCAGTCAATTGGAGAACTGGCACGAGTATTTAAACTTTGTAGAGATGCATGGCGACTTTGATTGGGTATGGTATTATTAATCTGGACTTATCTGGTCTTGCCTTTATTAGGTATCTGAGTTTCCTTTTGCATTTATAGGCTGTTAAACTTTATGAGAGATGCCTAATTCCATGTGCTAATTATCCTGAGTTCTGGATGCGTTATGTGGATTATGTGGAAAGTAAGGGTGGAAGAGAGATAGCAAACTTTGCATTGGCCAGAGCAACACAAATTTTTCTGAAGGTACTCATCTTTGTAACTGTGCTTGTACTCTTTCAGAAAGAGGGAAAAAGAAAATTAATACAAAGATTCTAACCTGGACACTATCTCAAGCAGTAGAAGGATTCTACCAATTTTAGAAAAGAGATAAATGATCTTTCATCTGTTGGATGGTGCTAATCCTTTTCAATGAATTTTTTGGAGGATTGATCTTGTAAAATAAGCAGCTTCTGCACCAACTTTTATTAATTTTTACTGCTATCTAATGGCAACTAGAACCTGATTTATAATTTCATTCTTTAGTTTTTATAATCTCTAAGTAGAATTTCAAAGTTTCAAGTAAGTTGATGCCAATAAGCTTGTTTAGAATGGGTTAAATCTTGAACTTCTTGTCTACATCTAGTAAGTGCACGCATTGATACAAAATACAAGAAGAAAAATTCATCTATGGTTGTTCTATCTGTATCCCTTTTTTGAGATAAAAAAGTTAGGGGAGGGGGCTTTGAACTCAGTAATATTAACAGTAAACCTGATAACAACAAGGTTACAAACCTCTTCTTTTGGAGCTGTAACAATATGTTTGATGACACTGTCTTAACTGCAAAGATTATTGAGACCATAAAGGTGGCTTAGCTGAAGTTCAGGTTGCAGGAAACATCTATCAAAGTATTTTCTTCATAGAGATTGTTTTATCGCTTACAGCATATTAAAATTAGAGTGGTAAAATTGCAATGATAATTTAGGTAACAAAATAATATATTAATAGAGAGGCATCAAACTTTTGACATTATTACACTAAGTGAGATATAATCAGAATACTATATCTTCTGAAATCGCAAGTGGTATCATGTAATTTTATCAAAAATGAATGTAGGTGTACGGTAGTTTCAAAATACTTCATTGTTGTACTGGAAGTGAATATTGAAGAATACTAATTTTGTTTCTCAGAGATAATAAATTGTAATCTCAATATCCCTGCATTATCCTTTATGCAACTCGAGTGAAATAGCCTGTGGTTAGCTTATTTACATTTCTTTCTACACTTCCACGGTACTGTTAGTGATTCCAAATCAGTTTGTGCCATTCTGAAACTTCAGTTGATTCCTTTCATTTATAGGATGCTTTCTCCATTGCTTTATACATGACTGGAGATGTTTATGGCCCTCTCCCTATGTTAATTGCAGAGAATGCCGGTGATCCACCTTTTCAGTGCTAGGTTTAAGGAGAAAATAAGGGATGTTTCAGGTGCACATGTAGCACTTGCTGAATATGAGACAGAATCAGATCTCAGCTTTGTTGAAACTGTATCAATAAAGGCCAACATGGAAAAACGTTTGGTAAGTACCTCTCATTCTCTCTCTCTCTCTCTCTTTCTCTCTCTCTCTTCATTTAGACTATATGCATGGGCTTGATTGTGAGTAATTACTTATATATGTCATTGCTTTCCCAAATTTGTTAGGGCAATTTTGTAGCAGCTTCTAATACATACAAAGAGGCAGTGGAAATTGCTGCTGCAAAGGAAAAGTTTGACATTCTTCCCATATTGTATATTCATTTTTCTCGACTACAATACATGGTGGGTAAAGGATTTCCACTGGTAGATTTTGTCAACCTAAACTGTCTATCTGCTGGGCTGCTGTTCATGATTTGCAGCTAGACATGTTTCACTTTGCATTTATCTCACCTTTGATGAAGAAAGGCCACACTAGATTTATAATAAGATATATCTGTAAATGCTCCTATTGATTGAGTGAAACATATATGATTTCACATATGACAGCAGTGCAGAAATGCAATTTCAATTTTGTGCTTCCTAGATTTATTTTCTTTCCTCTGCTACATCAGTTTTCCCATTGTGAAATTGCTTATATGCATTGTGGTCCTTTCTGAAGAAAAACCTTGTCCTGCTAATTCTACATTTTCTTGGTAGTCTTAGATACATGCATATGATTTTTCTTACAGCATTTTCTTTTCAGATCACCAGTAACAGTGATGCTGCCAGAGACATCTTAATAGATGGTATCAAACATGTGCCTCATTCCAAATTGCTTTTAGAGGTAGTTATGTCATCTTCAACTGATGATTTGTCTGTTGTGGAATCATGAATAGAATATTGGTGGTCTTCAGGCCAGTTAACACTTTTGGTGATTATGTAGGCACATCACCAAATTTAGAAGTCAAGTTTTTTCCCCCTTTCCCCAATATCTCTTGTAAATGATTGTTAAACTTTTCCTGTTTACCAGGATTTGGCTTCTGTTAGATGATAAAAGTTTCTATTGGTTCTGATATTCACTTCTGTAGGAATTGATAAAATTTGGAATGATGCACGGAGGGCATAGGGACATACATGTGTTAGATGCTATAATAGATAATGCAATATCTCCAGGGCTCTCTCAAGGTATGAATGCAGAAGAGGCAGAGGATGTATCAAGCTTATATTTGCAGGTAACCTTTTCTCTTTAAACATTTCAACTGCAGTGTCCTTTTAGGAGAAGCGGTGCAAGAGGATGCTATTTCCCATGTTTCTGTGTTTTTTGCCCCTTATTGGTTGTTGACCTCATATCATCTGTCTTGATTGATTGTTCTTATTTGATACCCTTTCACTATGGCAAAAGAGGGCAAAAAACCTCTTTTTATCATTCATTTTGCTCTCTCTGTCTCTCTTTGCCTCACACACACATGCGCATGCACATATGCACACCACACAGGAATTTTCTTCCTGAAAAAGCAACTGGTTGGACTTTGGAATTTTTAGTTCAGTAGCATCAAACATCTGAACATATTTACATTTTCAATGTCATGCTATGCAAATAGATCTACTTACCAGCTCTCCAAGATCCCATTTTAGTATATGCCAGTTGCTGTAACATGGCCACAGTTTTTCTGTCTTGCCTAGCATTAGTTTGTTTTTCATCTAAATTTATCTGCCAGTGGAAAATATGACCCATGAAGCCAACTTTACTTAAGATAGTGGGTAAATGGGAAAGGCTCTGTTGTTGCTGTTATTATTGTTTCTAAATTCATCTGGAACTGATTGACTGTAACTTTTATGCTGGCCAGTTTGTTGATCTTTGTGGGACCATAGATGATATAAGAAGAGCATTAAATCGGCACATAAAATGTTTTCCTGGCTCCACAAGGATGAGCACGTATATGTTCTCAGTTAATGGTATAAAACCTATACCTTTGAAGATGACATCTGGTGGAAGACAAGAAAGCCTTGGTGCTTTGCCTTCCCATCCATCTGGAGGTGGAAGTTTTGACATCCCAACTCAGTCACCATCTCTAGACAAGATAATGAAGTCTCCAGAAAATGATGATACCCAGCTTACTCATGCTGTGGACTGGGTTTTGGACAAGAAATCACCAAGGCAGGAAAATCATGAAATTCCTTCTGACAAGGCTACAGTCAACAGGCTTCGATCAGAGGTTGATGAAAGTTTGCAGGAGGGAACGCAGCAAGGTTCTCAAGATGTTTCAAAGCAGCTCAGAGAAGATATAAAAGCTAATACTAATTTGTCATCTCCTGATTTAATACATGAAGTGACAAATGAAGTTGAAGCACTACAAACTTCAGAAGAAAATTCTAAAGAAAATGATATCAAGCAAGAGCATGATCATAAGTCGGAACAAGATGTAAACCAACTCTCACTGGAGAGACTTTCGTTAGATCATCTAGATCATAAGTGTTCAGATTCAATCAGAGTCGCAAATCAGGGGGGTGAAACTTTTGTAGAAACCAGGTTATCAAATGGAAACATGGTGAAAAAAGAACCTCCTCAAGAAACCAGCATGTGCTATGGAAGTGTGCCAGAGGATGGTCAAAGTAATGATGGACATCACCTGGTATCCAGCCCAAGGAGTGCTCAACCATCTGATTCTACTGGAATTCAAACTGAAATGGCCAGTCCTTCATCTTTGGCAAGTCAGCAGAACATCAAGAAAACAGAGCCACCTTTACGGAGGACACCTCCTTATGGTGGTGGAAGTTGGCATCAAAGGAGTAAGGTTGACAGAGTTCATAGAGAAAACAAACTTGGATTCCGAAGGCATTCTCATAAAAGGCTGCAACAAAGGCAGCAGATGTCCCCACAAAGGCAGTGTCCACGAAGTGACACTGGCACACAAGTGCCTATGAGTCAAGGTTACCCCAGTCAACCAATGTCTTCGCTGAGCCCACAAGTTCAACAGGGTGGCCAAACACAGAGTCAGTACTCCACATCTGCTGCTCATCCTAATTTAATAACAGCCCATGGCTGGTCTATGCATAACATGCAACAACAGAATTTTGTCCCTAGTCAGTCTCAACTACTTCCTCAACCTGCTTATCCTCCACCACAGATCTCTCAACATCCCATGCAAAGTAATGAGCAGCTTGGGCAAATGCAGAATAATCAAGCATATAATCAAATGTGGCAATATTATTTCTACCAACAGCAACAGCAGCAGCCATTTCTTTTGCAGCAACCCCATAATCAACAGCCTCAGCCCCAGCAGCAGCTTTTACAGCAACAGTATCAGCAACATCAGCAGATGCTACAAGTGCAACAGCAATATCTTCAACAGCAACAATTACCCTATCAGCACCCACAGCTGCTGCAGCTTGAGCAGCAACACCAATTTGTTCAACATCAGCAGCAACATCTGCAACAGCAGCAGCAGCTGATACAGCAGCAGCAACTACAACAGCAAGGCTCTTATGCGCAACAACTTCCACCACAAAATCATCATCTTTTCTTGCAGCAGCAGCAGCAAGAAAAAGAACAAAGACAACAAGAAGAGCAGATTGCAACATCACAGGTTCAGACATTGAATGACTCAAGCAAAGAGGTGTGCTTAATACTGAATTATGTGGTTTTACTATATTAGATGTGTAGCAAAAAATTTTCTGCAAGGAAAAAGGGGAATTTTTTCAAAATCATGGTTTGTCCAATCTTTAAGGTTCCATTGAACCTGTCATTTACATTTTCTGCACAGTTGGGATTTCGGCAGAAACAAGTCTTCTGATTAAGCAAGCCTGATATTCCTTCCTTTAATCTGAAACTGGTCACGAGATTTGTATCTGTTGCAGTTTACTCTTAAATGAAAAAGTTGATCTTCCAGAAATGAGGCTCAAATAGGTTAGAACTTTTGCACTTATATATAAGTTGTCATCCTAACAGTAATTGAACACTTCTGACTGCAGGAATCCATGATGGAACCAAGGGTACAGACAAGATTGCAGGTAAGTAAAACAAAGTTTTTATCGTCTTACAAAGATTGGTTGTATAGTGAATAAGTTTAGAGTTTTAGCTGGGATTGGAAACATCACAAAGCATGTTGGTGCCAAAACCCTTGAATGATCAGAGGATTCCTCCTCGGGATCTGATTGAGTCACTTGCCTAGAATTTGTACTATTTTTTGGATGCGGTTTCCTCACCTTCTCTTGTCAATTGTCATTCCTACTTCCGTGGTGGTCTAGAACGAATTGTCGTGCAAATATATGCATGTCCATCTGTTTTGTGAATTTTAGTTTTGGACATTGATCTCTTCCTTATAATGCAGGGCCAAGGTACCTTGTCTCATGGAACTGATGCGTCTAAAACTGTATCATCTGCAGCATCCCCAAATTCCAAGCAAAGATCTTATACAAGCTAACTGCTGATGCCATCTCATATGGTAGGGCAACACGTCTAGGCGTCAGTCCATCTTCAATGGTTATAGAACTTGAAATTGATTTACGTGATCTGTAACTTTAGTTTTGCTTAACATGAAAGGTTCCCGTTATATACTTTTGTGTTCTGTTGTAAATATCACAACCTGTATATCGCATTTTTTTAAACTTCTTAAAAATCCATAGAGCTTGGTACTCAAAGTTGAAGGAATTACGTGAAAAATAGAAAATGAAATAGCTTCCCTTAAATCTTGACAAAATTGAAAGAAAATTAGTTTTTGATCTTTTTACAGGTTCTAAGTTTTAACAAAGAGAGCTCATATTCAGCTGTCTGGATATAAGATGATTACTTGATTCAATTCATTATTCTAGCGTTCATTAAGCTGATGCCGCTGCCGCAGCCTGATAAGCTTGTTTGATAATAAGAAAAAATGTCAATGAAATAATTCCTGCACCACACTCCATAGCTATTTTAGACTCAGGAATGCAACTAAAATTAAAAAAATGAAGACAACCTCAATTAATGCAATGATAAATAAGAAGTGGTACTGAAGAAATTACAACTATTACAATACCATATGGAATTTGGTCCCAAAAATAAAATGCACAATTTTAAATTAAAATAGCAGTTGTGTAAAACATTACACGGTTCAAAGTGTACCAAAAAAGTATATAGCTAAACCACCTGCTACCATACACAGAGCAGGAAGTACGGGAGAAAATAAAATGAAGGTATAAAATGATAGTTATCTTTATCATCTCAAAATTACATTGATCAATCAATTTGTTCTTATAGTCACTTCAGAAATTCAAAGGGGAGAAAAACACAAATGTCAGGATGCATACATGGTCAGTAGCTATACTAAGAAAATTCAGATGAAAAGTTAAGTAGCAACGGAATTCCGCGTACCTATTATTTTGCCATTAGCAGATAATCTAGTAATGTTCATCATAAGACCTGCAGGTAAGCCATGCAAAATTATAAAACTGTGAAGAAGATCAAAGGATTCAACAGATGTTATGACAAGCAGTGATAGCTAACGTGAATAAGTTCACACCCATCAACTTTTTCTCCTCAATTCTCCAATTTTTTGTAAGGCGATATGATCTTCGTTCCGTAATCTTCTTATATCCTCTTAAGCATAGCTGAACGAGCCACCTGACCAGGAGGTAGCTCCCATCAGAAATATCTTGCACTGTCAAACCGCAGATTCTCATTGTTTCCACCTTTGGATCCATTCCCATCTAAAGTCTTTGTATCTAGATTCTTGCACAAATTCCAATCTGACCTCTCTTTTATGCCACAGGTCTAAGTGTTGCAAAAGCAGGTTCAGTAAATCACCTAATTGGATACCATTTATCTCTAATCTTCTTGAATATCAACTATCACAATTCTACATCTTCTCAGTAACAACACAGATTACTCTTAAGGCTCTAAGGCTATATTTCCATCTTACATCAAATAGCCCAATCACTCCTTAAATATGCCATCAATTCCAAAAGGATGCACTTTACATAGATAATATAAGGAGATACTTTGGCAGTCTAGATGTTTTACATATATTATCACATGCACAAGCATGAAATCAATGTAATAGACTCATGTATTAACAAGAAAAGTATCAGCAAGGTTAATATATAAATTAGTTACAAAACACCTGCCTAATCAGAAATGACACCAATCTTTGCAATAATGACCTCTCTCTTCTACTATAAAATTAAGTCAGTGCATCAAAAACTCAAGATTTTAGGACTAATAAACTCTTAGGGCCCTTTGGGCAGTGGTTGCAAATTATGGTTAATTTCCAGTTCCCTACCATCATCTCTCAGCACACTTTGAATCTAACTCATATAAGTGCATTTGGTAATGTGTATTCTTCTTCAATTTGGTCAAAAAAGAGACGAGATTTGGACAAAACAGCAATATGAGCAAAAGTCAGTTTAAGCAGACTTGAGAGGCTAGAAAGATGATACTTAGAAATAGCTGAAGTTTAGAATACTTGCTCTACACCTAAGACTAACCTACGAGTTAAGAGGAGAAAATTTGATAGAAGAAAAGGTCCTTCAAATTGAAATTAACCAACTTTCTCAGAGTAAGGAAACATTATAAACAGCTAATAAGATGCTTTATCACCTGTGTCCCTTATCCAACAGCAAGGGCTCACTACTACACTCATCTTTCCATTACTTTATTTCAAGCATACCAATCTAGCAGTTTTGATTTCCTAAAGACATCTTCTGAGCCTCAGGTTGCATGAATCCAGCCAAGACAACATCAAGTGTGATCAATAGTACTTAGGGAAAGGTGACATACTCCTCATTACCCCATCTGAAAAGACAAATATAGCCTTGTGTCCACCAAATAGAACAGGAAACGCTTAAGCCATGCACTAATGTACACTAAATGACTAATAAAAGCAGATGATTAGACTTGCTCTTCTATGTTCAAGATGTCAACTTCAAATCATTTTTACTTCCTAAAATATTTGATTTTCTAAGGGTCTTGTGCTAACAACTGCTAAAGCAGCACTTTTTAACTGTATTGGGTACTTAGACTATTTAGCACAATCAGAGCCACAATCAACTGCTGCTAAATCATTGTAACCCTTTAACAAAAATCAAACTTACCGCACTCCTCTACACCTATTGTTTGATCCTGTTTTAAATGCATCTATTTCTTTATTCATTTCAACCCCTGTCACATCACCAACTAAAAGTGCAACTAATTTCAACTTCCTACCATCCTATTAAGAGTCCTGACTAAAAGCATCTATGCCTCCAGGTTTCACATTGACAGTTATAATAGTGGGATCTTATCATTGTTTTCCTTTCAAATAAATTCTATTATGATTGCCTCAAATACTTACATGCTCACAATGTTTCTTGACATATTTAGAGTTTTTAGATCAAATTAACCATTCTTCCAAAATATGGTCCACATAAGGAACCTACAGAAATAATTATCCAAACTTCAAGCTATGGACTTAGAGAAATAATTATCCAAAGTTCAAGCTATGATCTTACAGGTTTCAAGTCTGCTATGTTTTTGAACAAAAAGTAGCGATAGCAGCATCAACTAATATTGCAAAAAAAAAAGAGGCGCTAAGAAGGATAAAAGTTCCCAGAATAACTTTTAGTTCCTTAATGCAAGCATAGATGGAGTCTCCATAATTTTCATAAGAAAAGACAGCAAAAGAGCAAATATAAAAACAAGATAATTAACTAAGCAGCAGAAAAAGATAGAAACAGGAATCTGCAAAATTATATTTCACAAGGTAATAATTCATATACAATGCCTTATATGATTGGAACTTCAACTGTACAATAAAATAAACAGAAACATTTTCTACGACTATCTTTGCTAAAAAAAATTAGATAAAGCACTCCACAGGGTTGTCAACCAAGAGGAGAAAGAAAAGGAAACAAGCAACAAAAAGCTGACACAACAATAAGACAGATTATAGCTTATTTTGTGGTTAATTTTGAAGAGAAAAGAGAATTGGGTTTTTAATTAGAGGCCAAATTTCACTTAAAGCAAACAGAAGGGCAAGGAACTATATTGAATGCTAGTCAGAGAAAAACAAGGTGCTCTTATTCCTTGTTACCAAATTTCTTGGCAATGATAGGACGGACATCATCAGCATCAACCAGAGTCTCTAAGAAGGGAAGTAATGAAATTAGTGCACAATCAGATGGATCATCAAACCAACTCTTAATAGGAATCCCATTATTCACTTGCAACCTGAAAACCTGAAATCAGCAAAGCCAAAGAATGCTTAAGCAATCAGAAGTATAAGCATGGGACAATCAGTTAATTCTTTTCCATTTTGCTTTTTCACTTATGAATATTTCACCATTGTACTATTTAAGTTGATAGCAGACAATGCATCTTGATGATGCTACTAGATAAATAAGATGAACCTCTATCCTTTCTAGTTGATACCAAACAGCAGGGCACAGTAAGTCTTCACAACTACCTCTCACTGTTAAACGTGGTCAACTGGATAGTCTGGTTGTTATTGTTTTTAATAGAAATGATTCTCAAAAGAACTTTATGCATCACTTCTAACCAAAATAAAAAAGACCCAAAAATCAGAATCTTAATGACTAAGACATGTAGTCACTAAATTACCAGTTCACATCTACAAAATCTTCTCATCAGCAAAAGGGGACATTAAGTTTGGTAGCTAACACACTTAAATTTCACAAGCACATTACGTTGAAGCTAAAAGAAATATATATTTTCAGGAAAAAAGAAAAAGAAAAGATGACCGCCAGGATGACAATTATATGTCTTGACTGATTGTGAAGGCAAGGAGATGAAGTTCATGAAGTGTAAACCTTTAAGAGAAACGGGCAGGTAAAATACCTGTGGAGAATTATCAATTATAGCAACTTTTGCAAGATCAACACCTAAAACTGTCAAATCTTTAGTGTAACTTCCATCTGAAAAAATGCATGATTCACGATATACTCGCCGAGATATGAGCTTTCGATCTGGGTCCAATATGTCCAGTAATTGTTCTGCATAAATACTTTGACTTGCAGTAAAGATGACAACTTCAAACATCTCTGCAACTTTCTCCAAAAATGTCTGTAGGTGAGGCCTCTGCTTTACGTACACAGTGTGCTCTTTCATGTTGAAAAATACTGTAAAGGTGAAGTCTGCATTATCACAATGTTCTAGTGTAGAGTGGACGAGAGTTTCTGCATGTATCGAAACAATGGTGATCAAACATTTATAGTAATATTTATTTTTTTTAAAGACCAAGTTAAAAAGAAGAAAAAAGACACAAAGCTCAAATAATCCTGTAAAAATTGTTAACAGTTTTGCAACAAAATTGGATTTGCAACCTATAACATCTAAAACCCCTGAAAGCATTTAAAGCTTTTCTTGCAAGACTTCAACATTAACCTCACTAATAGAACAAGCATGTGTTGTGATTATGACACAAATGGATGTTTGCGATAACGGTGGTTTACCTACACTGCTCATGGGAGTTGACAAATAATCTCCCAAAAGGTTCCACCCAGTTCTTTAGAATCACTTCAAGGTAAAATGTTTTTCTCAGTATTGTTGTCCTCATCAGTGCATTAGACTCAACTCTAGTTATGGGGGCTTATGGCTTCATGTAAGACTCAAAACAATCAGTTGAATACTCTATTTATAAGATCACAAGAATTAACCAGCCATTTGCAGAAATGTTGAGGCAGCAGTACTGGTGAATTAATGATAAATTAATCCCAAAGACAAAAAAATACAATAGTACAACAATCAACACACGTATGTCTTACCATCCAAATCAAGCACAAGAGTTATGAGCTTCCTTCTCCAAGCCTCCTTTGGCACCATAGCAGGCCGAAAGCTTGATACAACATCAGATAGTTCTGGTAAATTTTTTATAAATGACTGTGGATCAAAGTCATCTGCTTGATCAGAGTCAGAGTTGACATCAGATTCTGGGATGCAGGATCTCATCTGATCAATTGCTACATATAAACCAGCATTATCTTGAGCCATCGTGGCTTCTTCATGCAAATTAACATCATTTATATCATTTGCTTTGACAGTGTCCTCGAGGAAAGGCAGTATCATGTATTGCTCAGCCACATCAAACAACATGCTTGGCTCAGAACACTTGAAATCAGGAAAAGAATTGGTTCCAGAGATATTATCATCAACAGCATTTGCATCAAAGGGTATGCTTGCAATTATCATGTCAGATATAAAGAAATCTGATACATTACATGTTTGACTGCCAAATGAGCTTTTGTTATCATCACTGTCATCAGCCCCTAATGTTGGCACTTCAGGGCCATCATTACACCCTACCACAAATTGGAAAAAGAGATAATAGTGTCAAATAAATAGCTTAACAGAACATTGCAACTCTCAATATGCATAAAAAGTAACAACTTCTTGAATATTTGAATTCCACAAAAGTTCTTCATCCCACTAGTGAAAGAGTTAGCATTCAAAACAGGAAAAAATACACAATCATATCGTGTAAATATACCCTAAACGGTATAGTGCCTGCCTTGGGGAAAAAGGCAGATTAAAGGTTCATACTTTATGCAAAGAATTTTGTTTTTATTTCCTTACAGAATGTAATTTGAAAATCACACATCATTTTTGTCACTTAAAATGTGTGATAAACAGCCAATGAATCCCAACTCCCAAGGCCATTCCTTTCTGAATCAATGGCATCAGAGACTGAAATCCCTATTATCAGAATTCTTCATGGTAGTATGAAATATCAAATGCACAGAAACCCCTAAATACCAAAAGTTCATACAAGCACAGATTTCCCATAAGCATGCAACAAAATTAAGTGGCAATAAGAATCTTTTTACTATTAAGTTGTTCATTTTTATAAAGCAAGGTATTGCCCTGAAAACCATATTTTGTTCTTATTTTCTCTTTTCTAATCAAATTTTTTCTTTATGCACCAAGTAACTGTGCCAAGAGAGAAAGAACAATTATAACTTAATCATTATGTTTAGGCAGGGATTTCAACCAAAATACTAAAAAAGACTGCCATTCTCTTAGCCACAAATGGAGACTGGAAAACATTGAAGAAGAAAAGAAAAGGGAGAATGGAAAACAAATTCATGTAATATTTAGCATTTAACCAGCCAAAACGAAGAATCACCTGCATCATTGTCAATATTTGGTTCAGTGTGGATTACAATTGGCTCCAGAAAAGGAGAGAATATTGTCTCTAAGTTTGAGGCACAGGTTTCGGCAGATTCCTGCAAGTTAATAAACCATCATTTATAAGCAAGCACAGACTAAGGTGGGTGAGTCTATTGCATGATATCTTCCAAAAGCAGAGTAAAAAAGAAATTAGCGACTAAAATTCACAAAGTAAGCTCCTAAAAAGTAATAATAACTTACGGTTCTTCCCACAGTCGTAGAATCAACAAAAACAGGATACTGTTTCTGAAGCTCAGAATCGTCGTCATCCAAAATAAGTTGCCGAGAACTGGCTCCATCGGTTGCAACAACTTGCGAAGCCACTTCCAAGTCTGATGAATCTATCAAGAAAAGTCAGTAAGAACATGTAAAAAGCTAAAATATTCATGTAATTTATCTTCTTTTCTTTTAACTTTTTGTAAGAAAAGAACAAGTTACAAACCTCCAAACCAGAAAGCCTATCATTCATGCATATAAGTAAATAAATGAAGAGTGAAGCACCGCATAGAGGATGGGTTTAAGGGCAGGCAGTACATGCAATGGAATACATTCAAGAAATCAGATCCTAATTTCCCATATCTGCAACAATTTTGGCTCATAAATTAATACCTTCTTATCCAAATGGTTCAAATGGTTGATCTATGTACGAGCATTTGTTTCCCTGCCAGAGTCTATTATAATTTGATATCCTGGTACCACTCCAAACAACTCCATCCTTTTATGTTCTAGACATGGGATAGGACCTTCTAACATCTATATTGCAATTTTTAGAACTACAACTATGCTCAACAAAGTAGTTAAGCATAAAAATTACAAGGAAAGCATCATTTCCTTACATAAAAGGAAACTTGTGACAAATCACAAGACAGGCCAGTTAGTGTCAAGTGTCTTGCCCACACCTCAGCAGACTAAAGCAATGTTTGATATTGCTAATTTCAGTGCACTCAATTTACAGAGAACACGCAATGTCAAGATATAAGCACACACCAGAATAATTTTGAAACCTTGTTAATAAAACACTCTAACAAGCATCTGGAACAATTAACATTAGGCGAATATCAGCCTTTTTCAGTGTAGTTGCTTACCATCATGAGAATTTTGAATACATGTACTAAATTCAGCTCCTTGCTGGAAAACCCTGACATGGGAGCATGGTCTTTTGCAAATCATGCTAGACTTCTGACACATACGGAGACCATTTTTTTCTCTTACAGAACCCGTGCTGGATTTGGCCTTCATTCTTAGAGATGGCATTTGATCTGCAGCTGTTATATCTATCACAATCTCTATTCCGGAACATCAGTGGGGAAAAGAACCCCTCTAAATGATCAAATCAGCAGCAGAGGCTGTGTCACATGAACAGTCAAGGTAAGAAGAAAAGATAGGAAATCAGATTGACATAAAGAACTGACAGAATAAGGAGACTGACATAGAAAAAAGAGAATTTTTAAAAAACACAACTTTGTTAGAAGTGAGACATGTATAACAAAAACAAAACCAAAGAAAAAGGTGAGAATTAAAAGTCAAAGTCCATGACACTTTTTCTAGAATTACTGTTAAAAATAATCGATTGTGAATATCACTTAATACCACAATTCTAAAACCTAGATCTTGATTTCTATAGGGTTTACCATAGTCAAGCCTGGAGGGACATTTTTTCATACAAAAATAAAATATAAAGAAGAGAAGAGAAAGGCAGCAAAAACTCTTCATGAAGAGACAAGAAAACAAGAGCCCTTATCAAAGAAAGACAAATTCTTCAAGTAAAACCCACCAAAATTAAAGTCAACCCAAGTCTTTTAATCCCATAAAACACAATATAATCTCATCAACCATAACTTAATTACACAGTCTAACACCAAAGAATGCAAAAGGAAAAACCCAAAAAACCAAAACCCTTCTGCATATGAACCCTAACAAAAAAAGAAACCAGCTGAAATGACAGTTATACAGTTTCAACTATCATTTAAAAAGTCCTAAATTAGAAACCCACGAAAAACCCAGCGCTGAAGATCAAAGCAACAGTACAAGCAAAACAACAAAATTACCTGAAAAAAAAACTTTACAAAATAAAAAGAGAGGTAAAAAAGTGAAATTTTCTAGAGTATGAAAAATAGAAGGACCTGTTCAGAAACAGAAACAAAAAAGAGAGAGTCTTTCTTCTCTTTCTCTCTCTCTCTTTTGCCAAAGAAAGACTATGTTTTTGTTTCTCTCTCTCTTAACTTCCACGAACGGTCAAGACAAAGGTTGGAGGGGGCAAATGTCGGCTTCTATTGGATGATACGGACGGCTGTGATCATTTCCTTTGCAGGAGTTTGGACCCGTAGAACTTTGCCACGTAGGATGTGGAACCAGCTCAGTCTAACTCGTTGACACGTGCAAGTTCGTGGAAAGAGAGGGAACTTTTGGGAGGAAATTGTGGAGGGACTTGAGTTTAACGTTATCCCTAGTCGCGTTCGGTAACGCGTGTTCTGCACTGCATTTTCACAAGCTGTTGTTACTTGTTTATTTAAAATTGTTGCTCCTTTTTAGATTTTTAAAGGCAATTTGACACAATTTTAATTCAATTTCGAATTACTAATTTCCTTTTTTTTGGAATATTTAAGAGTTTTAAAAGAAGTCAACGAAAGAATCCATTATCCTTTCGTTTATGTGTATATTTAATGAAATTAAATAAAAAATATTAAATCGAGCACCATTATATTTATATTAATATTTTTAAAAATTCTTAATAGATAAATTCTCAATTAATAGACATTTATCACAAGACAATTACAGTAAAGATAATATGCTTAAATCAAAAGCGAGATTACACACAAATTATCTAAAGTGGTTTGGTAAGAAAATGATTTTAAAGAATTGTTAGTAAAAACTTGCTTTCAAACATATATTCATTACCGAAAAGAACTGAACATTTTGGAAGTAGAGGAGTTCATAATAAGGTAAACCACGAAAGTAAAAAAAGATAAATACTAGAAATATGAGATTGATTGCAATTTGCAGGAGACAAAGTTTGCTGACTTGCTATAGTTGGGGCCTTGAAGGATTATTTAAAGTAAAAGCCTTGACCTTGTAGATTCTTCATAAGATGTAAGCTTAATCTTTACAAACATGCCATTTACTTTGAAGTCATGTGTAACAGAATATAATATAAAATTTATTCTTAGCATTCACCTAAAAACTCTTTTGCATACTGTTTCAGCAATTGAAAAGTCATAAAAAAGGTGTTTATTCCAACCCCAAAGAGAAAAAGGAAGTTAATTGATTCATTGAACTGTTAAATCAGACCCCCTTTTTTGTTTTTTAAGAAGAGACTATGATGAAATTTGCAAGCATCACTTTTTCTCTTTTTTACTAACAAATTTTTTTAAATAATTTTGACAAAAAACTATATATGATTTCGTCTAGAGACATGGTAAAATGATTAAATTCGAAAGTGAGCCCTTTAATGTGTTAAAGATCATAGGGCAATTATAGAGAATAGCAATATACTAGCCAGCAGGAATTTTTATCAGATATTTTGTGAATAGTTACTGAAGTAGCCTTGCAGGTTCAAGTTCTTGTCCAGAAGCCCGTAAGTTTTAGAGAAGATATTTGAGAAAAATGCTAACAATCAAGTGAAGAGAAATTTTCTTTTATGTGGAGCAAAACAAACGGACAAAAAGTTGATGCTGTTTCAATGGCCTTCCACCATCTGAGGATTTTGCTCCCCCCCCTGCAGAATAATATCTTGTCCAGTTCCCAGGAACATGAACTAGCAGAACTAAGCTCAACTGTAAGTATTTAAGGCATTATTAATGCCTAAAATGAAAGAATTGATAGTCTTTTTTTAAGTACACTCAAGATAGTTTAAGGAGAGAGAGATGATTAGATTTCAATTCTCTTAAAATAGGAGTAACCAAATTGCTAAGTTAAAGCTGAGTTGTAAACATTGTTGGGTTCTGGTTCATGATTATATTTAGACCAAGTATGGATTATGGTTGTCCTGGTCTCTGCCAGTTGGCCTAGCTTAGTCTGATTAATGAGTGCTTATGCCTTTTCTTCTCTTTCAAATCCTCTCGTTTGGAAAGAAAAATTCCAACCAACTCATACTAGATATATCAGTGAGTACGTAGTCACGAGGGCCTGCACCTTTGGAAGATAACATGGATGAATATTGTTCAAATCTGCAAGACAAGGGTGCACAATAATGAACGATTTGTGTGGAGCTTTTGTTTTGGATGACCTGGAACAGGTGCACGTGGACTTGATCTCCAACTTTGTTTTCCTATTTTCTGCAAAATCAAGAATAATTGACATTCATACACTTATTACTCTTTGATCAATCTTAGGTACCCCACTACTGATATTCCAGACGATGTCTTGTAGTTTTAGATAAATAATGTAGTAACCCGAAAAAAAGAAACAGTAGTGTTTATAAATGGAACCATAGAATGGATTGAGAGAGAAAGAATGCACCAACTCATTGCTAAAAATGCAAAAGAACATAAATCTGATGATACTGGAAGCTGGTTTATCTAGTTATTTATCATAGGAATTTAACTGGTTTCTGCAAAATAAGAAAAATAGGTAAGATATCCTAATATGGTATCAATAGTTTGCTCATAAGCAATCAATAGTAATCTAGCTTGGCAGTTGCCATGCAGGACAGTAAGCATTTTGCAAAGACTTAAGCCATATGGGGAAATTAATGTAGCTTTTGATTTCAAGTGCCATATCTGTGCAGATCAGAAAGCAAAAGAGAAATAAGCTGAAGATCATATTTTCATTCTTGTTGGAAATTATCAGAAAATGGGTGGCTTAAGACTTCAAGTAAGCAGAAGTCTAAGTGATTCAAGCACAGATTCTCTTGGACTAATCCGATGCAGTACTACTGTATACTTAGCTGCTCATGGTTGGATGAATGGAAGGAAGAATGAACTACAAAGCAAGCTAAGAAGTAAGAAATGCCAGAAAAAAGCTACATTAACTTAAAAGCAATACCTGCTATCCATGTTAGAACTATATATATTCAACTTCCTAACAAATATCGAAGAATTACAATCCTTGGAATAGTTATGGTTAGTGTATTTTGCTTCTTTCCTACAACAACATTGAGTTCCTATAAAAAGCTTAATTTTAGAACTTCGGTAATGATTAAGGTAATTGAAAGGTTAATAACCGATACAAATAGAATCTAACTGAAGGAAACCATGCTTAATGGGATGTCTGTTTGAGAAAAGAAAACACAACCACCCCTATAAATAGCTTCGGTACATATTCAGATTAGTATTAAATGTAAACAGGTGTTTGAATTGGTTACATGTCGAAATCACTAAATTTGGTGACATGCAATGTGATTAGGATGACATTCTTGATATGACCCACAATAGTTTAGATGAACACTAACTAATTGATACCTTAATTCATAATTAATAAAAAAAAAGAAAAGAAAGGGCAGTGTTGGTATTTTTGCACACCAAAACTCGTGGCTCTTATTTGACATAAATGTTCAAGATTTTTATGTTTTTCTTATTCCCTTTTTGGGGTTGGTGTGGGAGGTTTTACTTACGAGGGTGTCCAAAGAGAATGGACCAATCCTCTGGTGTCTTATCTTCTCTTTTCACATTCATTGTCTAACATGTTATTTGATATCTGATGCTTTTTACAGAGTCGACAAACTTTGGTCTATCTCTTTGGTACTAAGTCAGTGTTCACAATTTTTCTATATTCTATAATCCATTTTTTGGGGGCCTGTGAAGCACTACATCATGTCCCCTTATTGCTGTTCTTAGTTTTGACATACACCAGACATCGGATCCATGGCTCGAAACCAGATGTGATTGATTTTCTTATGTTGATGTGATTTAAGAATATATTTTTACAGGTATAATTCATTTTTAGCCTTTGAAATGAGACAAGTTAAAAAAAAAAACTCATTAGTTGCAACAAGGGCAGTAATGAGGGAAACGTCAAAAATTGACATGAGGGCGACACTGTACTAGTGCAATATTAGTGGTTTCTAATACATAAAAGTGGCAGCAAAGGCATGTTAAGACAGGTTTAATCAATGAACAAATCTTGATTAGGGGAATGGAAACAAGTACTAACAACCCAACTAAACATGTTTAAGGATGAGATAAAATTTAGTAGTAAGAACCCCTCCTGGAAATGGAAAAAGACATTTGGAAGTTTATTGCAAAGAGAGAATCAATGAAGCATCAACCAAAAACAGGAGTCGCAAGTACAGTGATGATAAAGTTCCAGCTACTACTTCCACTGTTGCTACTACTTCTTCTACTAACTCTTCTTACAAGACACAAATGAGTTTTTGAGAAGAAAATCCCATCAGCAAAAAAAAAAAAAAAAAAAACCTTGTAAGAAATGGAACCTGAGAGTGGGGAAAGAGCAAAACAGCCCCAACAACAACAGCCCAATACTACTTTTTCTTCATCAGCTGCAAGTAACGTGAAACCCATCAACAAAGGCAAAGCCATTGCTCAGTACAATGCAGATGCTGGGCTCATGGCTGAGTTTGAGCAGTCGGGTGTGTCTGGTAAGTCCTTTAACTATTCAAGATCAGTTATTTATGCTCCTCGAAGTGTACCTGAAGAACAAATGACAGCTTATCTGTCAAGAATCCAAAGGGGTGGTCTCATTCAACCCTTTGGTTGTATGATTGCTATCGAAGAATCCACCTTTAGGATCATAAGTTATAGCGAGAATTGCTTTGAGTTGTTGGGTTTGCGTTTGGATACTGAGGATGAGTCCAAAGCATTGACGGGTTTGATTGGAATTGACGCAAGAAGCCTTTTTACGCCAGCATCAGGTCCTTCCTTGGCAAAAGCTGCAGCTTCTAGGGAGATTTCATTGTTAAACCCGATTTGGGTTTATTCCAGGAGCACTCAAAAGCCATTTTATGCTATATTGCATAGGATTGATGTGGGAATTGTGATTGATTTGGAGCCTGCAAGGTCAGGGGATCCTGCATTGTCTCTTGCTGGTGCTGTGCACTCACAAAAACTTGCTGTTCGGGCGATAGCTAGGCTGCAGTCACTCCCTGGGGGTGATATTGGTGTACTATGCGATACAGTTGTGGAGGATGTTCAAAAGCTTACTGGCTATGACAGGGTTATGGTGTACAAGTTCCATGATGATGATCATGGTGAAGTTGTGTCAGAGATCAGGAGGTCTGATTTAGAGCCATACTTGGGTTTGCATTATCCTGCCATAGATATCCCTCAAGCTTCTCGTTTCTTGTTCAAGCAGAACCGTGTGAGGATGATCTGTGATTGCCATGCGAATCCAGTCAAGGTCATTCAAACTGATGAGCTGAAGCAGCCTCTCTGCTTGGTAAATTCAACCCTAAGGTCACCCCATGGATGCCACACACAGTACATGGCAAACATGGGCTCCATTGCCTCATTAGTGATGGCAGTCGTTATTAATGGTAATGATTCAACAAAGCTCTGGGGGCTGGTTGTTTGTCATCATACTTCTCCCCGCTATGTGCCTTTCCCCCTTCGTTATGCCTGTGAATTCCTTATGCAGGCATTTGGTCTGCAGTTGTACATGGAGCTTCAATTAGCATCACAGCTAGCAGAGAAGAAGATTCTCAGGACTCAAACCTTACTCTGTGATATGCTGCTCCGTGATGCCCCATTCGGTATTGTGACACAATCACCTAATATCATGGACCTTGTAAAGTGTGATGGTGCAGCATTGTACTACAATGGAAAATGTTGGTTGCTTGGTGTGACTCCAACTGAATCACAGGTAAAAGATATAGCTGAGTGGCTGCTCAGCACTCATGAAGATTCTACTGGATTGAGTACTGATAGTTTGGCCGATGCTGGCTATCCTAGTGCTGCTTTACTGGGTGATGCAGTTTGTGGCATGGCTACTGCCAGAATCACTTCAAAGGATTTCTTGTTCTGGTTCAGGTCTCATACTGCAAAGGAAGTGAAATGGGGAGGAGCCAAGCATCATCCAGAGGACAAGGATGATGGAGGAAAAATGCATCCAAGGTCATCATTTAATGCTTTTCTTGAAGTGGTGAAGAGTAGAAGTTTGCCCTGGGAGATTCCAGAAATTAATGCTATTCACTCTTTACAGCTTATAATGAGAGATTCATTTCAAGACATGGAGGATGGTGGCTCCAAGGTGTTAGTTTATGCCCAGCAGAGTGATACTGCGATGCAGGGGATGGGTGAACTCAGCTCAGTAACATATGAAATGATTAGATTGATTGAGACAGCAACTGCTCCAATATTTGGAGTTAATACAGCTGGTCTCATAAATGGGTGGAATGCAAAAATAGCTGAATTGACAGGTTTACAAGCTGATGATGCAATGGGGAGATCCCTGGTTAATGAAGTTGTTCATGAGGATTCACGTGAAGTGATTGCGAATCTGCTAAGAAGAGCTTTGCAAGGTAATGCATCCTTGATTAATGATAGAGGATATACAATAAAGAGTAATGGCTTTTTGTTTTTGGCTCAAAACAGTGCTGCTCTTGTTTTTTGTTCATATTTTATTCAGTGTACAGCTTGTGCATTTTATGTCCATAGCTGTCTTCTACCAATAACTAACTCCACAAACTTTAATTCCATCACTCTGGTCTTGGTTGCATTTATCAATTCCTCAATCTTCTGTTTCAAACATATCTTGTAATAAATAATTGAGTATTCTCTCTTCTCCGAGAGCTCTGTTAATATTCACTTTGGACTCCTGTTGTAGTTTTAGTGCCTTCAAGTAAAAAAGAAGCACTCATCTATTCTGCATTAAGCATATTCAGTTTTTATGAACCATCCATATGATTCACCCTGTCACTTTGATTTCAAATTAATGAAAAAAGTCATTTTTTGTCAGTTCTTCATCAGATTGCCCTACCTTCACCATCTAGATATCTGTGATAACTATCTGCCCTTAAGATATCCTTTTGTTTCTGTGGAGTTTGAGAAAGCTTGTATGAAATTGAAGAAAATGTGATAAAGGAGAGCTTCATGTATTAAAGATGATTAAAAATGTACTTGGTCGTAAATTTCCTTCTTGCTTCTTACAAGCTTGAAGGACACAAGAACTTCAACTTATTTGTTGTTATCCTTTCTTATCCGGTTCATAAGTTGCTCTAGCATAAAAACAGAATTGGGTGTCAGACTGAATAAAAATGACTGGCCTTGTTTATTGTTTCCCTCCCAATAACCTATTTGTTTACACTTTTCTTCTATAATAGCTTTTTCAAATGATATAACAACTCATTTTTCACCCATTAATATCCAGGTGTGGAAGACAAAAATGTTGAGCTGAAACTCAGAAATTTTGGGCTTAATCGGCAAAACTCAGTTGTTTATATTGTGGTCAATGCCTGCACAAGCAAGGATTACACAAATGATGTGGTTGGGGTGTGCTTTGTGGGTCAGGATATTACATCTGAGAAAGTTGTGATGGATAAGTTTATCCGTTTGCAAGGAGATTATAGGGCTATTATACAAAGTCTTAGTCCCTTGATCCCTCCAATATTTGCGTCTGATGAGAATGCCTGCTGTTCTGAATGGAATGCAGCCTTGGAAAAACTGACCGGTTGGAGCAGAAGTGAGGTCATAGGTAAAATGCTGCCTGGAGAAATCTTTGGAGAATTATGTCAGCTGAAAGGTCAGGACACGCTGACTAGATTTACGATTCTGTTGTATCAAGGAATTAGCGGTCAGGATACTGAGAAGTTCCCATTTGGGTTTTTTGATAGAAAAGGAAAATTTCTGGAGGTTTTCTTAACAGCAAACAAAAGGACTGATGCAGATGGGAACATAATTGGCTGTTTCTGCTTCTTGCAGGTTATTGTGCCTGACCTCCAGCAGGCTACTGAAGGACACAAGCAAGAGGACAAAGAATTCTTTACAAAACTTAAGCAGTTAGTTTACATGCGACAAGAGATGAAAAATCCTTTGAATGGTATTAGGTTTACCCACAAACTTTTAGAAACTACAGCTATTTCTGAAAATCAGAGGCAATTCCTTGAGACCAGTGATGCGTGTGAAAGGCAGATATTGGCAATAATTGAGGATATGGATTTAGGAAGCATTGAGGACAGGTAAGTCGCTGTTTAGGTCCATACTCTGCATAATTGACCTTGTAGCTTCACATTACTTCTGTTGTTCCTTTTGCTCATCATATGGGACCAGTCATCTTTAATATATGAGAAGCTATTCAATAGCCTCTAACAGAGGAAATTCATTCATCTTTTGAAGAAGGATGTCTTACCATCATAGTTTCTTGATACAATTTTCACAAGCATGTTAAGCAAGCATGATTCTTGACTGCATTTATGATGTGGAAGCTTTTCTAATTTCTCTTTTTGATGCAGATTTGGTTCAACTTATTTCCTTTATCTTCTTCTCATTGCTCGTTTTGGTGATAAATATTAGTCATCTTTTCATTTTGAAACCACAAATCCTTTTTCAAACTATTATTGAAGTCATTAAGAAAACTGTAGAAGCAAGTAGTTGATCACGAACAGTAATGATTTTGTTGTTCTGGCTTTAGGTGTATGGTACTAAGCACTAATGTCTTATATTACCTCCTGTTCTTTGCTGCAGCATGGAGCTAAGCATGGAAGAATTTCTTCTGGGGAATGTTCTTGATGCTGTTATCAGTCAAGTCATGATTTTGCTCGGAGAAAGGAACTTACAACTTTTTCATGAAATTCCAGAAGAAATCAAGAGACAGTCTCTGTATGGTGATCGAATTAGGCTCCAGCTAGTCCTGTCGGATTTCTTGCTTAGTGTGGTGCATCATGCTTCTTCTCCAGATGGCTGGGTAGAAATCAGGATTTCACCTGGTCTTAAGCTAATACAAGATGGCAATGAGTTTGTCCGTTTACAATTCAGGTACCACAATTATGGTGTATTCCTCCATAAAATACGACACTGTCAAATTTTTCCGTGCCATCTACATAGTTAATCCATTAGAATCTACTCTGATAAATATGATTTTTATTTGTATGTGGCATGGTAAGACAGTTCATGATAACTAAAGTCTTTTTGTTCTGTGCTTGTAGGATGACTCACCCCGGTAAAGGCCTTCCTTCTACTCTTATCCAAGATATGTTTGAGGGAGGAAATCAGTCGATGACACACGAAGGCCTAGGGCTAAACTTGTCTCGGAAGCTTCTAAATAAGATGAATGGTCAGGTTCACTATGTCAGGGAACATAGCAAATGTTCCTTCCTCATTGATCTTGAAATTAGAACAAGGAAAGGAACACAAAAGGCATCACAAGCCGAGTGACCCTAATCTCTTCCGGAAACCCATCCTTTAATATGTGTAGATGGGCCATATATATTTTACACCTTGCACCCAAAGGCTTCTATGAAATAAGGTAGTAGCAACTCTTCCATTTTGGTTTCCCCCCTCTCTTGTTTCATCTTGTCAACAATTCATGCGGTGAGGCCTGTTTGTCCAGCAATGCTGGTCTGACAATAAGCATGTGAGTGTGTACATATATACTTTGTTTTTCTTAGAATATATCGTAGTGGAGACAAGGTGTTGAGGTTTTGCTAGCAGAGAAGAACGAGTTGCATTGTAAGAAGCCCAGGAGAATTGTGTATTAATAAAACAATGCCAAATTGAGCCTGCTCATTCTACAGGAAAAAATGTTACTATTTCCCGCCCAGAAAAGCAAAGGGTACTCGGCTGCTAAGGCGACAATAATGCTAATGCATTGTATACTAAGAAGCACAATTGGGAGATCTTAGTGTCCCACTGATATTAGTTGTTTGAGGTCTGGCTGTTTATGATAATACCATTAATTTCAGACTACTTTTCATGATTGCTCCATTAATTATCTTGAAAACCATGAAATGCATCTATCTACTAGTACTTTGTATGTGCCAAACATGCTCTCACCATACATGCACAGTCTAATATCATCAATTAGCATACATTTCGTAGAAAACCAAAATATGTGATTAATAAAAACAAAGTCTGTATGTTGCACTATACAATTTTCTGTGAATGACATTAATGTTACATCCCTAACCCTCAAAATCTCAACTCTCACAACACATATCCATTTTGACATATAGACATTATATTTGCATATTTAAACTATCCAATTCCAGATCACCTAAACACCGCAAAAGACCCAAAACAGAGAGGAAAGGCAGAATTAATCACGCAGAATCCTGAAAAATCCTCCCAAATGCAAAAAAATAAGACGGTGATCTGTTCACAAACCACAATGCACCCTACGGGTTCAAACGCTCCACTACTTAAAGAGTCAGACTACACAAAATCTGCATCCTGCTATAGGTGGTTCACCTCTTCCTATGTTTATACAGTTGATCATGTACGCATAAGTTAGCACTCACTGCCCCCAAAGAATTTGGTATGAGGGCAATCTCCTTCCAGTATGCTGTTAAAATGTTTCTGGCTCCTCACCAACATCTCTCTCTTGAAGGCTACCTGAAGAATCACCCAAGTGAGACCCATTTGGCTGGCGGATGATATTCAAACTAGAGTGCAGATGTTCTGGGATGCTCTACACAAAAACAAAGAGAGTAATTGTTATTATATTAATGAAACTTGTGTGTGTGAGTATCAGACCAACTCCCGAATAAGAAAGGCCAACTGATACTTATTTAAAAAGAATCAATTTCAAGTCACTCGTTCAAAGCACTGAAAAAAGATGTATGCCAACGAAATTTCCATGTATGGGTAATAATACAATAGAAGAATTATGAATACTAACGCTACCTGATCACCACCATCTGGGCCCTCAGAGTGAAAGAGAATTGGGCGGCAGCGCTTATCTTCATTCATCAAGCTTGAATTCTGGAAGTGGGCAACAAGGGCTGCCTTTCCCTGGATTCGAGCATATGCCAAAGAAGCAACTTTCTCACTATTAAACTTCTCCCACTTCTTTCCATTAAATGCCTGCATAAGATTTGTTAACATAATTGAGTCCATTGAAAGCATTCCAAGGCTTCAGTAACAAGCTAGCCCTTCTCTTTAAAAATAAGCACAAATTTTATAATTAAGAGAAAACATTAAACTGATCAGTCCTAAATGCACCTAAGAGACCAAAGGTTGAAAAAATATTAAGATAAAAAAATATAACCTCATAAAATGGAACAATGTGCGAAGGAGATAGCATATTGATAAAGGCATAGCCCACGTTGCACTTATTCTGCACCTCAAATGGGAAAATCTGTCAATTGCAATTGAACTTGAAGAAAGATGATCTAAACTGTCCATCACAACCCCAAAGTAATTACCTTAAAATCAATGGGCAAATAGAGAAAATCATAAGTCCCCCGGTGATTTTCATCAATGGCAGCCAGCAACATCTTTGAGGTATATCTGAGGATCATTATGAAATAGAGATTGTCAAGAAAAGGTATCAGCACTTCAAACGTATCGATGGGTATTCATAAAGCAGAGGATTATAGAGATTGTACTGACTTATTTGGAATATTTTTTATCATCAGGGTTGTCCGAGTATCTTCGCCACTAATAATTTTATCCAAGTCCAGCTGAAACTGCTTTTTGTTTTCCAACTGGTTCCCATTATTTTCAACCCGTCTGCTCCTCCCACGCTCAGTTAACCCCTCCATACCATTAGGTACTAGTCCTGGGTATGGGCCATTGCCCAAAAATACAGGACTCAACCTAGGTGAAGACATCATTCTCATACTTGATGAACCATTCTCAGACACATTCCGTGGAATGCTAATACCTGAACTAATAGTGGCATGAGAACCCATATTAACCATAAAACCACCATCATTGTGGCCTACACCCATGCCTCCAAAAGCAGCAGAACTCATAAATGAAGTATCTGATGATTCTGGGAAGAAACCAAAGTGCCTTTCTAGAGGAACGCCAGATGGAGCAGATCCAATGTGATGATGATGATGATGGTGGCGTTGGGATAAGCCTGAGAAAGATCCTTGCCCACCTGAGTATGGAAAGCCATGGCCCTTTCCATTGGATGAGAATGGATGCCCCAAAGATGATGTTTGCCAGACTGAAGAGTTGGTATCCGTATATGAATTTGGATTTCCCCAAAGAAACTGTGGCCCAGATAATGTTTCCATACTCGAACCATTTGATGGACCAAAAGTAGATATGGTTCCATGGTATTGGCTCAGCTTTGGCTCAGGCAATGAATGGGAAAGTTGAAACCCAGCTGCATGGGTTGAATTTGTACTGCTGGTAAATGAATGCTCTACATGACTACCCCTCCCTTGGTCCTTGCCAATAGGTGCAACTTTCATGGAGTTTGACACTTGAGGATGCAGTATAGACGCCAGACCAGGTAAATGATTGCTAGATGTTGGGCTCATGGTCCTGAAAACAGGGGACTTACTAAGAGAGTGCATTGGACTATGCTCTATAGGACTGTTAAACTGGGCCCAGGTACCTGTCATGAATATTTCAACATCCTCAGTTTACAAGATAAATCCAAGACACAATCGAAGCATATGCAAACAAATGACAGAATGTAGCTCCAATAGCCCTACCTGGTGGAGAATTGCCTATTGGGGAACCAACTTGATGTCTGAAACCCCGAGATTCATCTTGTTCAAGTTCTTGATTCAGTTGCAACATCAAGCTACAATTCAACAAGGATAATTAATCAAAAATTTTCATCATTGATAAACTTTGAAAAACAACAAAAGAAAGGAATCAAACAAACAAGTTCCAATAGAGACTAAATGCAGAATGAGGAGAGTTTTAACATTATTTTTTTAATAAATAAAAATAAAAAATTCAAAATGTTGATAATGTCTAGCATGCAGCACCCAAGATAAAGGATCCACGTAACTACACTCCCACATGGCCACGACTACAGTAGTTCTGATTGTTACCAATTCCTTATAGTGCTTCCATTTACAATCTACACTAGTTTACTTCTTCAAATTATTGTCAATGCATATACATGAAAAATTAACACTACTGCAAAACATGCCAACACAGGCAGAAATAGATTAGCTTTCATGCCGTAGTACCAGTAGAATAGCAAATAGAACAACACTATGAGTCACACTCAGGAAAATGCATGCTCCAGTGCTATGCCAAGCGATATGAGGAAGAACTTCTTCCAGAGGGAAAACAAGATTTATCAAATAAAAAAATAACAAATTTTGAAACAGAATAATCAAGAATAGGATATACGCACTTGCGACGAGCTCCTCCAGGGCGACTAGGTTCAAGCTTAATTCGTTTACCAGCTATGTCACTCCTATTCAGTGACTTAAGAGCTTGTTCTGCAGCTCTAACATCATAAAATTCAATGAACTTATGGTGTCTCTTGTGTGGTGTTTCCCTTATCTGCTTTTATGTGATGAATAAAGCATTACAGAAGTGTTAAACATGCAGTCTCAGGTTTGTAGCAAGAAAACAATTTTGAAAAAGAAAAAAGAATCACCTCTTTAACCTCGCCATAAACCCCAAATATTTGACGAAGATCTTCATTTGAAACTGACGGATCCAAATTAAAAACTACCAAAGTTCCTTGATTAATATCCTTCTCTGAGGGATTATCCTGGTGTAGTATAGGGTTGGGAGTAAAAAGCAAAGTGGAAAAAACAGTTAATAATAACAACACTGAGGCAAAACAAATTATTTGAGATTAAAAATGCTTTAAACCTTAGGAATTGAGAAGTGAATGTCAAGTTTCCTCCGTCTTAGTGGCTTGTTCTGTAATGCACGCATAGCTGTTCGAGCAGAACGAATATCATAATAAGATATCATCACAAAGCCCCTGTGTTTACATGCAGTGTACAGAGTTCTAATATCACCATATTGCTGCAGAAGAAAAAAAAATGTAGCACTCAGATCAAAAGAGATAGAACGAAACAACAGGTTTGGGTCAATAGCCATAGTCTAATAGCTCAAAGTTGCATTCCAAAAATTAGGAGAACATATATCTGCAACTTTAAACTACTCTACACAATACTTTTAACCTGAAAATTGGAAGGTTTCCAAATCAGATTACTCAGTCAATTCCAGCTTCTAAAACCTGCATTTCTGGTTCTAAGAGCACTGTATTCTAATTTCCAGCAATTCATATATCAATGAGGGTAAAAAATAATAAAAGTATTTCCAAAAGCAGAATGCACTTTTACTGGCATCCCCAAGAAGGTGCTGTCAAGGAATGCCATCAGACAGAATTTTAAGAATCAATTACCTCAAAAAGCGCTCTTAGTTCTGAATCCTCCACATTGCTATTTATATTCCGAACAAATAATGTTCTTGAAGGATGTTCTCCATATGGATGTTCCCCAGCGATGGTTCCAACACCATTTGGAAGACCATAATGCGGCATGCCATTTCCAACAGCAGCATCAGAGAGACTCACTTTTGACATACCAATGTTCAGGCTCTCTTGTGGATCAGTTTCCAATTCCATACCTCCTCCGCTACCAAAAAGGTCATACTCCTCCAAATCTTCCAATGAACTAGGCAACCCGCTCAAGTCAAAATCATCCATAATGCCAGCTAAAAGCTCATTCTCATCATCAGGAAGCAAGCTTCCAAGTGCATGAGCTTCGATGTCTCCAAGTGGATCGTTGCCCTCCACATCTTGATGGAGGTTATTTAAACCAGATGCAATATCATCAAGAGATTGATAAGTATGATCAGTATCATTTAAGTTCACTGCATACAGCCAAAATCAGGTCAGACTTTCCTTAATACATTAGGTATTAGTATTTAAACAACAGCTGACACTTACACTTTTCATGTGGAAGAACAGGCAATGAGCTAGAAAAAAGGGTAGCATCACTTGAGGCATGGTAGGCATCAGAACCAGATAATGCACTTTTCACTTCCTTAGATTCATTTGCCATTGGAACCTTGGTAGTACCTACATCGCACGTGTTTAACAAGATCAGAAATGAGAAAACACACTTGGTCTATTGGCAGCATAATATGACAATTGTGAAATTACCTGAAGCCAGATGGTTAGCAGACGGCTTCATTGCATTGCCTTTTCTGCCAAGAATAAGGGAATAAAATATACATCAATCTTATGAGACATAGCACATGTACACTTGACAACCAAATTACTACTAAGAATGGCAAGAAACAAACAATCTAAAAAATATTTTGAAGGGATCATGGAAAGTTAAATATAAAGTCAGAACCAACAACCTGCACAATGAACTTTTTTATGAAACCCAAACAATGGCATATGGTATAATAATATGAATAATATATCACATAAAATCCAAAACTTTATGTCTAAATAAGTGCAAGACTTCAGATTGAAATTCAAATTTCCAGTGAAATTCAGAAGTCTTTATCTTTTTATCTTTTTTCATGAATCATTACACCTAAATTCCAATCCAAATTCATCATTATCAAGAATTAAGACCAATTCTTAAATCCAAAGTCCAAAAAGATTCAAAGAAAAAAAAAAACTTAAGCACAATCAAGATTTTAAAAAGGGTCCAAAAAGGCAATAATAAATAAATATTTAAAAATAGCAGCTGAAAATTAAGTATTTTGAACAATAATAATACAGTACTAATAAACTTTTATTTAATATCCAATATCATAAAAAACAATATGCTATCTAATGACAAACTCAAAAGACAAACAAAACCCAGAAAATTTATTAGAAAGGAAAAAAAAAGGGATACCAACTGTAATATATCAGACTCAAACTTACTTGCTCAAAAAAGAAAAAAACCCAATTCACATTAAACCCAAAAATGAAATTATTAACTTTGAAATTCAAATATAATCATCTACAAGCCCACCAAAACAGTAAATTGAATTGAATAGGAAAAAGAAAAAGACAGAAACAATTACCTGAATGAGGTTCAAAGAGAGTATAGATTAAAAGCCTGTATGACAAAAAGAAAAGAAGAGAAAAATCATTAACTGATTTTCAAGAGAAGGCTCTCTGCCACGATCAAACACAAGAACAGAGAGAGACGTGTAGAGAGAGAATTTTGTGCTAAAGAGTGCTTTGCTTTCTCCCTTAAAGACTTAATGGTTTTCTTTTTGGCAAAATAAATAAAAAGAAAAAAAATTGAAAGTGATGATGATTGGACGAGTGGAGTTAAAAGAGCAGAGAATGATTGAGAGAGAGAGAGAAAGGGCAGGAATTGTGTTATGAATGTGGGGATTTAACTGTATTTAAATATGTTTTTGGTTCCAAAAACACGTTTAGCCAAAAAAAAATAAAGAAACGTTGGAATTTTTTTTTTTACTATGTGGATAGAGTTGAATCCGGGGTTTGACCTCCGGGTCGAGGTGGAATTGCAAAATTGCCATCGAAACTAGGTTGGTGGGAATGTGGGCACAAATAAGGATGACGTGGATACGATACAATCTTGGACTTATCCAGCGGTAATACTAAATATTAATACATAAACAAATATATATTTTGGATTTTACTTAAATTTGTAACATGGATAATGTATTAATTAAAGCGTGAGGCTGAGGTGGCGTGAGGCATTGCCCGGATAAGCACTTGTCTGTTCACACTATGCACAGCAGGTTTTTCCAAGTCAAAAATGTTCATCTATTAATTTCAATTACTTTAAAAGTTAAATTACAAGATTTTTCTCTAAAGAATTAATTTAAAAGATTTTTTTCCTTTGACATAATGCTTGAAAAAAAATTCTTAAATTATTAAAAAAAATTTAAATAAAATTTTACTCTTTCTTCATCTCTAATGAGGCACCTCTATTTTTATTTTAAATTAAATAAATTTATATAATTAATTATTAATTTATTCTCAATTAAAATATTAATTATTATTTTATATTTATATAATTATTTTAAATTAAATAAATTTTTATAATTAACTATTAATTCGTCTTTAATTAAAAAATCAATTATCATTTCATATTCAAATAAGATATGACATTAATACGGGTAATAAAATTATCATGTAACATAAAATGATAAATAATATTTTAATTAATAATAATTATTTAATTATTAAAAATTTATTTAATTTAAATTTAATTAAATATAATAAAAATAAATATTTTATTTTTTAAAAATAATTTATGAATTTTTCAGATCTTATACTTTTCTATTTACGAAGAATTGAACGTGTAATTTATGTGCCATGAGAGAGGGAGAGGGCACCAAAAAGATAAATTATCCGACACGAATTGTCTTTCCTGCTATGTGCAACTTGCAATCATAAAACTATGTACATATATATATATATATATTAATGAGTCATAATCAACAGCATAGTATTGAATAACATTGTCATGAATGGGATATAATATGATCAAATTATTATAACCAACAATTCGCGCAAAGTTAGTATAAAGTGACATTTGATTAATCTACTTTAATGGCATCGATAAAATACTTTTCTTTTTTTCAAGTATATGCGGTCCGAATATTCTAGTTCATTTAATATCTATGTTATAAACCATCAATTTTCTTTAGTTCATTTTGGTCAATTCTAGCTTTCTTAAACTAATTTTTCTTTACAAGCAATCACGACTTAAAAAAGAAGTTGTTTGCTTTATGAAAATAATGAAAAGTAATTTCATGTAAAGGTAAAATTATGAAAATCCAAACCCTTATTCGATATTTTGTCTTACAAATATCCGGTGGAACAACGTTAGATGAATGACCCTCGTGCGGCGGGCTCATGTTGTTTTGATGGTTTCTCGTTATTACTTGTTAGTGACTTTAAACGGTTCAACTGAAACTACAAAGAAGTGAAAGGAACGAAAGATGCAAAAGGCTTCACTTCTCTGTTCTTCGAACCTAATCTCTTCGCCGTCTACCTCTCTTTATACTCGTCTTCCTCTCACGGTTCCTTTTAGAAATCGTTGCTCTCGTTCTTTCTCTGCTTCCTGTCGTCCCCGCTTGTCACTGAATCGTTTCCATGGTCGCCGCCATGGCCTTTCTCCTCTGCACAGCACTGGTAAATTTTATTTTAGATTTTTGTTTAGTGTTCGATATATTGGAGGGTTGTTTATAATTGGTTTTGCTTGTTTTTGTTTCTTACGCATTGGGTTTCGGTGTTTCACTTCTTTATAATTGTTTGCGGCGCTGTGAGTTTAAATACACACGTTTTTTTTTTTCATTTTCTTGGTGAATTGTTATGAATATTGAGATAATTACGTTGGGTACTTTAGCTACTGAAGAGATGATTGAAGCTAGCAAGAATGTGTCTGGTTTTGTTGAAATTGGGTTCCTATCCAGTGTTCATGGGCTACAAGGAGAGCTTTGTATAAAACCCAGAACTGATTTTCCTGAATTGCGGTTTTGCAAGGTAGGACATGTTCTCACGAAACATTTTGACCTTTGAATTAGGTTAACGTCCTAAAAAATTTCTTTTTTTTTTGTCCCCTTTTGAAAATTGGTGCTTTCCAGGCTGGGAGAAGATGGTTAAGGCAACAAGTTTCGGGTAAAGAAACAATTAAAGAAGTAGAGCTTATTGAAGGAAAGGAACATCCTGGACGGAAGAGTTGGATAATTAGGTTCAGTGGGATTGAAACTGTGGACCAGGTGAGATGAGTAGAGAAGATTGTTTTTTACATTTATTCACGTCTTAAGTATTCTTGCCCGTTTTCCTGTAAATTTCTCTTTCGACTTTTATGCTTGCTTTCACTTTCATGTGATTAAACATTTTTAAGTTTTTGTTCAGGCTAGCCAACTTGTAGGTTCAACTTTATTGGCGGAGGAAGAAGATAGGCCACACTTGGAAGAAGGTGAATTTTATACTTGTGATCTTGTTGGAATGAGAGTCATTCTCAAGGTAATGTACTCATTGCCTCATCAGGCCTTATATTAAATGCACCAATTTGTTAACTTCCATAAAAGCATCATTTTGTTTCTTTTATTGTTTTGTATTTGTTCATTTACCTATGAATAGTTTCTTTTGTTTCTATATTTAGGGTCAGACAATAATTTTTCCATAGCGAATTCAACACAGCTTCACCGTTGAGTTTGTCTAATCATTCTTCTTATAGTAATTTTTTGTACCCATATTAGTGTATTGATTTATCTGTGCATTTTAATCAACTTTATTTATTTTTTCTCAATTTTTTTGGATGACCTTATTGTTTAATTTTGTTTTTGTTCATTTTAGTTATGATTGGCAATGTTTGGATTATTGAAGATTTGTTTGCACTGCCTGCTTTCAGGAAACTGGTCAAGTTGTGGGAACAGTTGTTAATGTTTTCAATACTGGAGCTAGTGATCTTTTACATGTCGTGCTCAAATCATCTGTACTGAGGCCTAATGGAAGTGGGTCTAATTCGACAGAATCTGGTGATTCTGGTCCCCTTATTTGGGTACCTTTCGTTGAGGAAATCGTTCCTAATGTTGATTTGACTAGAAGAGAAATGCAGATCACACCTCCAAAGGGACTCCTTGAGTTGAATGTACGCTCTGATGAGAGGTCCAAGAAAGAAAGGCGCCAACTTGTAAGCCATACTCTTTTGTACTCTACTTGATTTATTATTTATTGTTTGCATGATTTTTTCTTAAATATCATTCTGCCTGCTTATATTCTTGTCAGCTGAGACCTCCTTTCTTGCATTTCTTCTTCTTCTGTTCCTCCATTCTCTTATTTAAGTAGATATTTCTTTTCATATATGATTATTCAGATTTTTTATTTGGGGCATGTATATTTTGTTGCTTGCTTCCTATTTATCGTTGTGCTGCTTGGAGTATAATGTTTAACCATGAGTTTGGTGATTTCAAAATTCAACTATTAGGAGCTATTCCTTTCTCGCAATATATCTGTATCTTAAAGTTGGACTTTGTGTTACATCTCTGATGCAATCACTGAACTTTGTACATCTGTTCAGAGCGTGGTTCTGGAAATGTTGTTTTCCTGGTATATTTGATGTTAATTTCTTTAAATTAGTCTTAAGTCACCATGTGCATGCATTTGTGGCTGCTTTATATGCTCATCTTCTCAACCTCTTCTTTTGATTCACGATGCTTCTGTACTTTTCATATTTTCAAAGTTTACATGATTGTATCAGTCAGGGTCTTGTATTGAGCATCCTTTGACATATGTCAGGAATGGAAAGAAAGGAAAAAGTATCAAAAACGCTTAATAGCTGCAAAAAAGAAATTGTGTGAAATGGAGCAACAACATATATTTCATGGGTTTAGATTTGGAGAGAAGTCTGAAACAAGCTTACTTGCAGATCAGATTCTCAGTGTTAATTCCAAATTGCTTCAACAGGCATTGCAAAATATTGAGATAGCTTCAAAGAGGTGAAGTTTTTATTTATTTATATATTGTATAAACTATATATACTATATAGCAATTGAGGATGCAAGCCTAGTTATGGTTCAGGCTGGAAAATATTTTTGTTTTGTACATGTCGAGTTTTTGTCTGCAGCAATAAGTAGTTGAATGTTGTAGCTTGTTGGGGCCTAGTTCAGTTATCGATAACCTTTCAATAACATTGATTGATGTTTTCTCACTTTACACACATCAAAACTTCTCTTTAATTGTTCAATCAATTGATCATATATTCTTTTCTCTTCAAACATAATGGCAAAAAGATAATTTAGTTTCATCTTAAACTCCTCTTATAACTAGGAAGGCCTTATCTGAAAGGTAAGGGTGATCTACAATGGTGCCAAACTTATTAAATTTTTGCTTCTGCATTACTTCTTGAACCAGATGGAGTATAACTGAGTCACTCACTGGAACTAAGCTGGTGAGGAATAGATTGAGGATATCAGAAAAATGCTTTACTCCATGTACAAGTGAAGAGAAGCTGGGGGCAAATCTCAATTTGCAGGAAAAGGCACTCCATCTTGTTTCTAAAGGCAAAGTTGCTCTTGTTTTAGATATGAGTGACCAAAGGAACCACGGGAAAGAATATGACCCTAGTCTTGCTTTCTCAGTAAGCATGGAGAATTCAGAAACATCCTCCCTTCAGACGTTGCTTTGTGATGATGAGAGGTTTGTGAAGGTGGTACTAAGATTAGAATTTTCATTTGGGAAATTTTTTTTCTTAGTTTGTCAGTTGTCACTGATTCATGCAAATGAAAACTTTCATTTATAAGCTACTGCTCTTAGAATAACATGCTCATTGTTTTCTGCAATACTATTCTTTAAAAAATTTGAATCATACTGAGCTCCAATTCTTGAATTTAAAGCCTTTTGTTTGTTGCTTGCAGGTAGAATATCGTTTATCAGTGCCACTGGTTTTGATTTGCCCAGCTGATGAAATCAATTCTATGGAGAAGCTGTTTATAAGTAACAATTATTTTGGGTTTGACCCTGAAAAGGTCAGTATTATTTTCATTGAATTGCTTGTGAACTTTGGATGACCTAGAAGGCTAAAACACTAGCAGCTGAGTAAAGATATAAGCAATGTTCATTACAGGTTGAAAGTTTTGCTATCACATTTCAGCATGAATAGCAATCGTTTCCAATATATTCTTCTTCTTTCTTTTCCCCATCCTGAGTGTCACGGAATTAGAGTTATGTCTGCTTGTTAGATTATATAACTTACATTTTGGAGAAGGAGTTATTGCCTTCTACTTCAGGAATCAAGGTGTGAGCTTCTGTAAATGAAATCTCCTAAGACTCACTATGTTTCAACGTTTCATAGTTTTGATCAAATCCAACTTTTCTTACACAATTACCGAGTTTAAGTTTTGGTCAAATCCCCCTGTTCCCCGGGTGAAATTCTCATTCCAATCTTCAACTTGACTTCATTAACTTTTAAATTGGAAATTCAGTTCTTTGAAAAGGTATGGCTTTTTATTTTATTGCTTGCATGTTCCACTAATTGTTTACCATTTGGATTCTTGCGGAGTTGGAGACAATCTTTGATAAAATCCATAACTTTGGGAATCCATGAACTGGGTCCTAGCATTCATGCTTGTAATCCTGTTTATTTTAATGTAGATGAATTAAAAATGATGAATATGAAGTACTTAATTTTATCCAATGTGTGTGACAATTCTATGTGTATGAGCATCTTTTACCATTCAACCAAATTACAGGTTTGGTTCTTGGAAGAAGAGAAGCTGCCAGTTGTTAGCAGTTTGCTGGAACAGAACAGGCATAAGATTTTGATGAAATCACCTTGGGAGATATTGCAGTCACCAGTTGGATCTGGAGGAGTCATTAGCTTGCTTTCTTCAAATGGTATTGCAGAGAATCTTGCCCGAATGAGTGTGGAGTATATTCAGGTTAGAAGCTTCATTATTGTTTAAGTTAGTCATGTTCTATCTCGTGTCAGTCTTGTTTTCCATGTAAAAGAATGGGGTTAGACTTTGAAATGTTTTATTGATGCTTTTATAAATTTTAAGACATCTATTTTGCTACGAATGCTCCAAAATAATCATAAGAGACTCGTGAATCAAGTCCAAAGGCAGTCTTTGTGGCAACAAAATAGAGGTGCATGTAGTCAATTTTCTTGGCTCTAGTCTATTACCAGTCACTGTAGTGAAGTTGATATCTAAGTCAACTGTATTGTGTCAGATGGTAGAACAGGGAAAGCATTTTAGATATACTTCCAACTCAGAAAGTGCTGTAGAAAATCGGTTCTTTTTATGTTTCAATCTTGTGTGGAGGAAAGATAATGCAATGTTATATTCTTTAAGGAAGAAGCTCCAAACTTGTGGCGGAGCGTTGTCTGATTGTCATGCTCCACATCCCACATGGTGGGGGAAGATCTTAGTTCATAAATTTGGTTTTATGATCCCATAATTAACTTCAGTTTTCACTCTCAGTTGATTGTCCTGGGGTGTTACAGTTCTTCTGCATGCATGTGTATGTCTTCGTGGTGACCTTGTTAACTGGACTGTTCTGCGCATTCCCTTTGCATTTCATACTTAACTCAGGAATTTGGAGCTAAGATGCAAGTCATCTGTTTCTATATCAGCACTTGAACATCTGCTTGCTGCATGCAAACAAGTTTTTGCACATGCATACATACATATGACACAAAGCTCATGTCATTAACATTCTTGTCCAGAATCTGCTCTCTGGTAGTGTTCTCTTTGTTAATTCTTGTTTCTACATGACTTGCTTCTTGCAGGTATGCTGCAGTGAAAGATATATCAGTGGGAGCTCGCTGCTCCTTGGATTTGTTAACTCAAAGGAAGCAGATATCGGTGTTCAAGTTTTCGAAGATAGAGAGGATATCGAGGAAGGTTTTGGCATGATATTCTCGATGGATATAATGAAGAAGTTGACAAGACAAATCAATAAACTTCAATTCTATGCTGTTGCAAAGCCAAATTCACATGTGGAGCTAGTTGAGAAAAAGTGGGTTGAGGTTGATCCTTCCTCTCCGAACTCGTACGAGTTTTATTTGACAATATTTAGTTGTTTAAACGCCTCTCCTTTGGGTAAAATTTGTGTAATGGAAATCACAGAATAGTGTACAAAGAGAGTTATTGGTTTTCCACAAAGTATACGTGTATGACCTTTGCTTGCCTTCCTTCTTTTGTTTCACCTTTGTTGAGGGCTCTGAGGGAGAGTGGCTTTGTTAGAAATGCATAAAATCCAATCCCCAAATCATGGTTGAATTCTTTTCCATGCATTCTAACATAAAAAACTCGGCTTTTCCCTTAATGAAGGAAAAGGGACAGAGGAGGTGCATGGAAAGTGAAATCCCCATGACATTTTTTTTTTGTGTCCAAACACTTGCACTATAATTTTTATATTCACATTACATAGAATGTTACATACATATGTAATATTAAACGAAACTTTAAAAAAAATATAATTTTATTCATTAGTATTTAATTTTATTTTTTTTCTAACAATTGTTTGGTGAACTTATATAATGAAAAAATATTAAATTTATTTGTGAATAAATCATGTTTACTTTTATATTTTTAAAATTAAAATATCGTAAATATTTGATTTAATGAATTTCGAATTTAAAATCTCTCAGTATCATTTAAAAAAAAGACCAAAACAAACTGGGCTGGATCTTTGAAAAACCAAAAGATCATTATGAATTGAGCCGACCATGGAATAAAGGAAGCCCAAGGGCCAAAACAAAACCAACCTTTAAGAAGTTAAAAATAAATAAATAAAAAACAAAAACAGGCGGCTATTTTCCACCGTCGATTTATTCTAATCTCTCGAACAAACCCTAAAAATTGAAAGAAACCCTAAAACGCTTCGCTCTCAACGCCTCTATAAAACCTGCCGCAATCCTTATTAGCAAAGCCGCCCCGGCCACCCCAAACCCCTAATTACCCAGTAATCCTCTCTCCCTCCTCCTCCTCCTTCTTCAGATCTTTTTTACTGTTATAAATGCCAGCAACTTAAGTAACAATTTTTTTTTGTCTTTGTTAATGATAAAGGAGGTAAGAAGAAGAAGAAGAAGAAGGATAAGAAGAAATGGCAGTGCCGCTTCTGAGTAAGAGGATCGTGAAGAAGAGGGTCAAGAAGTTCAAGAGACCCCAGAGCGACCGCAAAATCTCCGTCAAGGTTTATTAACATGGCCCTATTTTAATTCAAGTTTTGATTTTTGTTCTTATTTTCAGCCATTTTATTTTGAGCTTTGGTTTTTAATGAAGGGAAAATGATGATAGTAATTGTCGCCCCAGTCTTACTTTGCATATATCAATGTCTTCGTATGCAAAGTTGGTGATTGACGTTTTTATCTGATTCCACTTCTTATATTTTTGCAGCTTTTATTTGTTTACGAAATTAGTTAAAAAATCTTTTTTTTTGTTAAATGGGTTTGAATATGGAAATGAAGATAGATCTTGACACCCAGTCTGAGTTAGCTTCTTTCTAGATGCAATATGCTGAGTCAGTAGCGATCGACTATCTGATCCATTTAGCGAGGGTCTTGTAAATTTTCCTTTTTTTTATTCCTTTTTTTTCTGGTAGTTTCGATTAAATATTTATGGTATTGCCTTTTAAAGGAAAAGTTGGAAGGAAATGATGATTGTTGTTTGACACCCAGTCTTACTTTCATCTCTTGATGGAAGATGGTGATAGTAATAAACACATTTATCTGATCCATTTTTATAACCAACTTTTCTTATTTTACTTTTATCTATTTTTTTGTTAATTGGTTGTGATCTTTTGAAATATGCAAGGAGGTGTGAGGATATTTATCCACCATTTCTGTATATGAATGATGAATATTAACATGCACTACCATCTGATCTCTGTTGCATATTTTGTTTTTTTTTAAATGGCTATTTGAAAGTTAATTTTTTTTTATTTTTGTCACTTACTGCAATCTATGATGTAATGAATCATCAGACCTGATCTTTCTGTGATGATTATAGAAAATAATCACCATCTTTCGGCTGAGATTGCTTATCTTTGCTCAGAATTTTATATTACAGGACAGATGCAAGTACCTACTATGCTTGCTTTTTTAAAATATCTATATGTTTTTGTCTCCTTGGAGTAGGATTTCTTGTAGGAAAGGTTTAGGTTTTTTGCCCATGGTATCTGATGTCCAGATTTATGTTTTTGTAGCTGGGCATTTCGTTTTAAGGGCATATACTAATTTCTGAACAGGTCTTGCGACACAGTTAGCTTTTATTTTGCAAGCTTTCTGTTACTAAATCCCTGCTCACATCCTTACTGTTTTTATTTCTTATTTCTTATGCACAATTGTCATTTTTTGCTGTTAATTTTGAAATTTTGAAAGTTCTCTGACTTATCATGGTTTGCCCTGTGTAATGGCAGACAAACTGGCGTAGACCAAAGGGTATTGATTCCCGTGTAAGAAGAAAGTTCAAGGGATGCACTTTGATGCCCAACATTGGTTATGGTTCAGACAAGAAGACTCGTCACTATCTTCCTAATGGCTTTAAGAAATTTGTTGTGCACAACGTCAAAGAGCTTGAACTGTTGATGATGCACAACAGGTACTGTCAAACTTACCAAAAATGAGTAATTCATCATTGTCTACGTTTATCTTAATTTGTTTTTGTTGCTTCTTAGGACATACTGTGCTGAGATTGCCCATGATGTTTCCACAAGGAAGAGAAAAGAGATTGT
>NW_018397267.1:3485637-3485925 GCF_002168275.2 Theobroma umbraticum | reverse complement strand
GAAAGAGGTTGGAGTTAGGCTCTGCTTGCAATACTCCTTAACGTGAAAAGTTAGTTTTTTAATCTAGAGAATAAGTGCTGTGTTTTTTAATTTAGAAAATAAGTGCTGAGAGAATAAGTGTTGTGCTATAATTATATGTCTTTTACATGGTGAACCTTACGTAAGTCTAATCTTACTGTAAAGCCAATAAATAAAATTTTTAAAAAATAATAAAAATCTGTTTAACAGATAAGTAATATATATAATTTTTAAATTTATTCATTTTAGGATAACAATGTAGATAATTTT
>NW_018397267.1:3485289-3485622 GCF_002168275.2 Theobroma umbraticum | reverse complement strand
TATTTAAAAGTTATTTAAGTTTTAATTTTATTTTATTTTTAACTTTAAACTATATGAATATTATTTTTTTAATAATTATATTTAATTAATTAATATAATAAAAATTATTATTATCAATTATCACATTTACATTAAGATTTTAACCTTTTTTTATTTCACTTTTATAAGATTTTACGTTAATTCTTACAACTTTATGTCAAATCTTTTCAATAGTAACTTTTAATTATAATTATCTTTATCTTTATTATTTTTTATTTAAAATAAAAATTTAAAAATCGTTACGTACTTTTAATCCGATAATATAAATATAAATGCTTATTTTTCATTAAAATT
>NW_018397267.1:3482877-3484901 GCF_002168275.2 Theobroma umbraticum | reverse complement strand
TTTAAAATTTAATTATTTCACCTTTATAAGTTTTTACGTCAACTGTTATAGTTTAAAGTCAAAATTTATTTATGTCAATTTTGAACTATAATTTTTTTTATTTTTTTATTTACAAAATAAAATTTATATATCGTTAAATACTTTTAGTTCGAGAATATATATTTAAATATTTATTTTTCACTAAAATTAATTTTTTTTTTTTGCTTAATGAACTTGTTACGTTAATTCTCACAGGTTTACATTAAGATTTAAAATTTAGTTATTCTACTTTTACAAATTTTTACATCAATTTTTACAGTTTACATTAAAACTTATCTATGTCAATTTTATACTATAATTATTTTTATTTAAAAATTAAAATTTATATATCGTTACATACTTTTAGCTCGATAATATAAATATAAATACTTATTTTTTATTAAAATTAAATTTTTTTACTTAATTAATTTATTACGTTAACTCTCACACATTTACGTTAGGATTTAAAATTTAGTTATTCCACCTTTATAAGTTTTTACGTCAATTCTTACAGTTTTACGTTAAGACTTATCTATGTCAATTTTAAACTATAATTATTTTTATCTTTATTATTTTTATTTAAAAATTAAAATTTATATATCGTTAAATACTTTTATTCTAAAATATAAATTTAAATATTTATTTTTCAATAAAATTAAATTTTTTTACTTAATTAACTTGCTATATTAACTCTCATATATTTATGTTATGATTTAAAATTTAATTATTTTAACTTTATAAGTTTTTACGTTAATTCTTATAATTTTACGTCAAGATTTTTCTATATCCATTATAAACTATAATTATTTTAATCCTTATTATTCTTTATTTAAAAAATAAAATTTGTATATCGTTAAACACTTTTAGTTTGAAAATATAAATTTAAATATTTATTTTTTACTAAAATTATATTTTTTTACTTAATTGATTTGTTACGTTAACTCTCACACGTTTACGTTAAGATTTAATATTTAGTTATTTCACTTTTATAAGTTTTTACGTTAATTCTTACTGTTTTATGTTAAGACTTATCTATGTCAATATTAAACTATAATTATTTTTATCTTTATTATTTTTATTTAAAAATTAAAATTTATATGTTGTTATATACTTTTAACTCGATAATATAAATATAAATGATTATTTTTCATTAAAATTAAAATTTTTTACTTAATTAACTTATTATATTAACTATCACACATTTACGTTAAGATTTAAAATTTAGTTAATCCACCATTATAAGTTTTTATGTCAATTTTTATAGTTTTATGTTAAGGCCTTTTTATGTAAATTTTGAATGATAATTATTTTTATTCTTATTATTTTTTATTTAAAAATAAAAATTTGAATATCATTACATAATTTCAACCCGATAATATAAATATAAATGTTTATTTTTTATTAAAATTAATTTATTATGTTAACTTTTAAATATTTATGTTAAGATTTAAAATTTAATTATTTCACCTTTATAAGTTTGTACGTCAATTTTTATATTTTTACTTCAAGGCTTATATATGTCAATATTGAACTATAATTTTTTTTCAATATTATTCTTTATTTAAAAATTAAAATTTTTATATTGTTAACCATTTTTAGCCTAAAAATATAAATTTAAATATTTTTTATTAAAATTAGATTTTTTTTTACTTAATTGACTTGTTACATTAACTCTCACACATTTAAGTTAACATTTAAAATTTAATCATTTTATCTTTATAAGTTTTTATGTCAAATTGTTACAGTTTTACGTCAAAACTTAAAAATTAAAATTTATATATTGTTAAACACTTTTAGTTCGAGAATATAAATTTAAATATTTTTTTCACTAAAGTTTGATTTTTTTTAACTTAATTGACTTGTTACGTGAACTCTCACACATTTACGTTAAGATTTAAAATTTAGTTATTTCACCTTTATAAATTTTTATGTCAATTCTGATAGTTTAATGTCAAGGCTTTTCTATATCAATTTTGAACTATAATTATTTTGATCTTTATTATTCT
>NW_018397267.1:3482250-3482356 GCF_002168275.2 Theobroma umbraticum | reverse complement strand
TTTAACCAATAATAAAAAAATACAAATAAATGATTTTTATTAATAAAGTATAAAAAAATCCATCAAAAGAGGATTTTTTGTTTACCAATTAAATTGGTTTATCAGT
>NW_018397267.1:3445612-3482150 GCF_002168275.2 Theobroma umbraticum | reverse complement strand
TAGTGTCTTTTGGGGAACTAAACATTTGCTTCTGCAGCACATTGGCAATCCTATCGTTGGTGGAACCATGAAAAGCGCAAAAACAAAAGAAATGCTAAAAATATACTAGTTCCATATTCCTAGGCCTAATTTTTGCGGGGCTTCTCATTGGACACTCCAGCATCGTTTAGATTCCTTTATTTGATCTTTTTGAGAATGGCCACAACTTCCACAATATTTCTCTTCCTTCATGTGACTCTGCAGAACAATCCAAGGCCAATTCCTTATGTATCGTTTAGCAGTAAAATGTTCCTCCACTCCCTTCAGCAAATTTGCATCCACCACTTCCACTACTGAACAAGACAGGGACTGTTTGACCAAACCCTTCAAGCTCATTTATGCGGAGAACATTTCATCGACCAATTAGTTTGAACCTTATGAATATCATACAGAAAGAAATATTCTTGCAATTCATAAACCATACCTCTTCTTTTGCTAAGTATTTGAATCTGAGCCCCTAACTTGCACGTTTTTAAGTTCCAACTTCGGATGTTTCCTGACGAGCTGCATGACGTGTATTATATTATCGAACACCAAGAAAGAATGTCATAGCTTGGCCCAATACAATCCCCAAGAGGTCGGAGTAACTCATGAGCATGCATGGCTACATATATAAAGTTGGATATCAGCTGAGCTGATCCTGATTAGCTTGGAGAATATACCTACCTTGGATGAAAATTTTTAGTGATGGAACTTTTAGCTCCCTGCATTGGAATAAGCTTATAAGGGGGATTTACCCCCTAAAATAGCACCCGTGGCGTCTAGCTCTTTTTGCAAACTATGAATGCTGCCTCTCGTATCCAATACAAATCTTCCCTGTTATAATTGATGCGTGTGGAACTAAACCCTTGTGTCAAAACCCTCTACACTAAGCAAAATTTGTTCATCAATCCAATCCCCTCAGTTGATAAAATGGCATCCTTGATATCTGTTCCTTGTTGCAGGTGCTGAAGGTACTTAGCACATCTGTTATGTGATCTCTTTGTTTTTATGTGGAACATATGCAAGACAAATATACAATGGCAAATTCAACACTAGCCAAAGCAATTTTGTGGCTTTTGAGTAGCTGTTTGTACAAAATCGCCAATAAGTTATGCTACCAAGTATTTTATGGTCTCTGTAGAAGTGAGTTCTCGGGCCCTTGTTTGTTCTCTTATGTCATTTAATATGACATGAAACTTGGTCTAAAGTTCATAACACCAGAGTTGCCAGCTTCTATTTCCTTGCTCTTGTCTCTAAACAAAATTACTCTAATCTTGCTCAAGTAATAAAATACACTTCAGTACAGAAGAAACCCTATTCAATTTACAGCTGTTTGTGCTCTGAAATGCAAGACAACAGTGAAGCCTATGAATTATCAACATGAACCACACCAGAAAATTTGATAGGTATAAGTTGGTAGACTACATTGCAAATTAAAACTGCTCCCAACACTAACTTCCTGAATATAGGGATTGACAATGCACAGTGATGAGGGAGTTAAGACTGCAAATATTCACAAAGAGTTACTTAGATATACAACCCAATTCATTCCTACATCCCCTCATCATGTTTGCTTAGCAATCTAATCACTACCAAAAAAAAAAAAGGCTAACATGACCAATAACACAGATGCACATAGGAAGGAAAGTTTAACCACTTTTCTGCTTGTTCCCCCTCTCCACTGCAGCCTTCTTCCTACTGCGTCCTGCGAAAAGCATGACAGCAGCAGCAGCAGCTAAAACGACAGCTCCGACTGATGCCATAATTGAACCCCAATTCAGCTTTCTTACATTCACCTCTTCCTGTCCATCACACTCCAATTCCTTCTCTTCCTCTTTTGAAACCCAACCCCTCAATTCTTTGCTCTTCTTGCCCTTTAAATCCACAATAGCACTCTTCAGCTCCGACAACCCAGACTCCAACTCCCCCATCTTCACCTCCATTTCACTCATCATCTTCTCCGGCCCTTTCAAAGCCTCGACTTCTTCCATCATCGTCTTCAAATCAAGCAAACCAAAACTTCCCCTCTCCAACATCACCTCCAAGAGCTCAATTTCTTTACACAATTCACGCGCCCCAATCTCCCCAATCTCTTCCTCCCCCTCACCATCATCACTCACACTCACTTCTTTTATTTCGTTTTCAGTATCACCATCACTCCACTCAACCTCATCAATCACATTCCCCATCGTTTCAAACTTCTCCGCGAGCTCTTCGTTATCCGAAACTAGTTCCCTTGGATTCGCTTGCTGCCGAATAAGATCAGTTCCAAACTCTGTAACAACCTCAGCCTTTTCACATTTCTTGGTTTCTTCAATACCAATCCCCAAATCTTTAAATTTATCATTGCTTTCCCCTATTTTGAGCATCAAATCCAAACACTTTTGTTCCGAATTCTTCTCTTTCAAAACCTCACACTTTTCAATTTCTTCCTCGACTCCAAATTTCTCCAATTTATCATCTTTTAACCCTTTTTCAAGCATCAACATTAGAACTTTCCGTTCAAGTTGCTCAATTTCACGATTTAGCTGACTTTCACCTTGGTTAAATTCTTCAATCCTACGCTTTAATGACATTAATTTCTCGTTGTTTCCTCCGTTGTCAAGGATTAATCGAGATACCTCGTGCCCTAGGCCCTGGCATTGCTGATTCAGATCTGAAATTTTGTTTTCGACCTCTTCGCCTTCGTTCTCCTCCGGGTGATGGATGCGCGATGATGATGATGATGATGATGGCGACGATATCACAGAGCTTGCCATTAGATTGACGGAAAAGGTTACCACAAGGAAAAAAAAGAAAAGCAATTCGAGTTCGTTCCTGCGGTGACGGAATTTTGGACTGATTTTACTGCTTCTTAGACTGAACGAAAAACCAAAAGAAGATAGCTTTAATTGAACGAAGCTAACGCCAAAGAGAAGCTTCAACTCGACTAAATGGTTGCAGAAAGGGAGAGATTTCCGTTGCCGAGAGTGGAGGGGGAGAAAGAGTGAGAAATATTTTCGCGCCTTAACGGAAGGGAAGGAAGAGTACTACCAAGACGGATTTCGGGGTCAACTTTAATACGTGGTGACTTTTGATTGGCCTTTTTAATTTTTTTAATTTGCTAACTTTGCTTCTGATGCATTAAAAGGAAATACAATTATTATTTAAAGCTAAAAGCTTTAGTTTCAAGTTCTTCAATTGATCACTTTTCAAGTAAACTATAGTAATTTTCCATGCATCAAGATCCATGAGTTCTCAACAAAATCCTCAATCCTTCTCTTACTTAGTTACATGAGCCCCTCCCCTCCAAAATTGTTGTGAAAGATGAAAATCTCTGTGATTTGCTACCAATAATCACCACAAGAGCAGATGCCATTTTTAAAGTGATGAAAGCGTGTAGAATCTCTTACAACGATCTCACGCCCAACAATTTTTGCTATGAGCTTAATGGCACTATGGCAATCGCCGCATACACGAAGGTTCTTCATCACTGTTAGTGTGCTGCCCTCTGCGGTAGTAACCAACCCAAATGCAATGGCAAGCCTCTCACTATGATAAGACAACATCTCTTGCTTCTGCTCATCCTCCACATCATGCAAGGCAAACCTCTCGTCAGGCACGTAGCCGAACTCTTTCAACTTTCCTCCCAACCAGTCCAGCTTTTGATATATTTCTTCACTGAAAGGATGAGACTTATCTCCAGAAACAAACTCATGTCGAACTCCCCTTACAGTAACCCAACTGCAACCTGGTTGTTTCACAATTCCTCTCTGTTTCATCCGTACTCTCATTCTCGAGACATCACTCCATTGACCAGCAGAAGCATATAAATTAGACAATAGAACATAAGCGGCACTGCAATGTGGTTCTAGATCAAGAATGGATTTTGCAGCTCTTTCAGCTACTTCTAAGTTGGAATGCATCCTACAAGCACCCAGCAAAGCTAGCCAAACTGTTGAATTTGCTTTCACCTGCATATTTTTAATTAGCTCCTCTGCTTCTTCCAACTTCCCAGTTCGACCCAAGACATCAACCATACAAACATAGTGCTGAAGCTTCATTGCAGTGGATTTATATCGACTAATATACTCAAAAAAGCATCTCCCCTTTTGCAACATTCCAGAGTGGCTGCAAGCGGAGAGCAACCCAGTGAAAGTGATCTCATCTGGATCAACTTCAGCACGTATCATTCTTCCAAAGAGTGTCAAAGCCCACATGCCTTGACCATGCTGTGCACATCCAACAATAATTGAGTTCCACGAGACAATATTTTTTTCATCAATACTACTAAATGCAGCTAGAGCATCATTAACATTCCCACATACAGTATACATAACAATTAGAGAATTACCAACAAATGCATCAGCTTCCAGACCTAGCTTGATGGCTACAGCATGGATCTCTTTACCCCTGTCTAGAGTCTCTAATCCACTGCATGAATTCAGAGCACTAGTAAAAGAAGATTGATTTGGGAGGACACTCATTCTTATCATGTCTCCAAAAACCATCAATGCAGATTCATGCCTATGATTCAGGCCATACCCAGTTAAAAGAGCTGTCCATATTACTACATTTCCATGCAATTTCTCATTGAAAACCTTGCAAGCATTTTCCATTGCCTCGCAGTTTGCATAAAAGGTTAAAAGCGAAGCACGTATAAATTCATCAAAACAGAATCCCAACTTAACAATTTGACCATGAGTCTGAACACCCAAATGCAATGCAATCACATTTGCACAAGCCGTCAAAACGCAAGAAAACGTGCTTGAACTCAGCTCAACACCACAACCCACCATCTTCTTAAAAAAAACCAAAGCTTCATCACTCCGTCCATTATAATCCAGCCCACCAATCATTGCAGTCCACGAAATCACATTCCGATTAGGCATCCCCCGAAACAAACTCATTGCCTCCTCAACTCTCCCAAATTTCAAATATCCGTAAATCATCGAATTCCAAGCCGCGACATCCCTCGCAGGCATCTCGAAAAACAACCTTTCAGCCACCTCAACTTTCCCAAACTGCAAGTACCCATTTACCATCGTTGTCCAAGAAACAACATTCCTTCCCGGTATTTCATCGAAAAGCTTCTTAGCCGTAACTAAATCCCCACAATGCAAACACCCTTTAATCATTGAATTCCAAGAAACTGTATCTCTCACCGGCATTTTCTCGAACAGTGCCATTGCATCATCAAGCCGATAACTTTGCGCGTACCCATCAATCATCATGGTGTATAAATGCACCCCAGGGAATGGGATTTTGTTCAAAATGTCGCGAGCTTCGTCTACGCTTTGGTTCTTTAGGTGATCGGAGAGTAAAAATTTATAATTGGGGGGGCGTGATTTCTGGTTACTAGAAATCGTAGTGAAAGATTGCGACAATATTTTAACATTCGTTGAAGAAAAGGATCGGAAGATTGAGATGGTGAAAAGGGTATTTGAATATTTGGTTTTTTGAAAAAATGCGCGCGAGATTTGGACATTGCATTTGTTCATAACGGTCACCAAAAGAAAGAAGAACAAAGCAACTTCCAAAGGTATATTAGGCACTTGTTGGTGCCCTTGATCCCTGATGGTCAATGAAACGCATCGGATAGGAGTTCCATTGTTATTTTATTTGTTTGAAAATATTTTGGTTATCGATTTTTAGTTTACAAAAAGAAAACAGGGTTAACCCCTCATTTAATGAAAGCTAATTGTGAGAATGGCATTGATAGGCAGTTAAATCTGGAGAAGAAAGATTTAGTCTTTGAGGGGAAAGACACTCACTTTCCACGTGGCAGATGACACGATTGGGCCTGAAAGGGGGTCCAGATGAACTTCCAATCAGCCCTCCATCAACTGGCAAAGAATATAAGAATATGACTTTTCCTCCCAGGAACAACTTACAGCACAAAGCCTAGCTCAAGAATGTACCATTTAAAAAGAATACCTGAAAATGCGAACCAAGCAAGAATTTGGTTTTCTGCCTTTTATGGTCTGAAGGCTTGCCTTGAACATGAAGCATGCTCTTTACAACCCCACAGAATTCTTTGGAACCCGCAGCCTTAGCAAGGAAAGAACCAAACCCTTCATTTGATTTCATATATATAAGCCTCCATTCGACACAAATCACATGTGCCTGTGACAAATCTTTCCTGCAATTTAGAAACCTTTTCAGAGTCCTGAAAAACTCCCAAACTTCTTTCTTCTTCCTACAACTTTTCATCTTAACATCATCAGATAGTACGAGGCGATGGCCAACCCTCAAATGAAACCCGTTGCTACACTTCTTTTGCTCCTTAATTTCTGCATGTATGTCATTGTTTTGGGCATTGGTGGATGGGCCATGAATAGAGCCATTGATCATGGTTTTATCATCGGTAAATTACCTTCCTGTCTTTGACTCTTTCTCACATATACATACAATTAGTGAAGGAGTAACCTTATTATCATAAGTAAATATTAGAATATAATGTCGTCGTAAGACTCAAGCTGGCTTCTCTGTGCGACACTTGCAGGGCCTGACTTCAACCTCCCAGCACATTTCTCACCCATATACTTCCCCATGGGCAATGCTGCCACCGGATTCTTCGTGACATTTGCTTTGTTAGCAGGAGTTGTTGGTGCAGCATCAGCAATTGCCGGTTTAAACCATGTTCGGTCCTGGAATGCCAATAGCCTGCCAACAGCAGCCTCAGTTGCTGGCGTTGCTTGGACCCTTACTTTACTTGCCATGGGGTCAGCCTCTAACCCTGGCATCTTGAGACACAAGCTTTGATATACTTATCTTTCACGACGTCAAGCCCCGAACTGAATGCTAATTTGTTTCTATACTAACTAGAATGTTTTCATTTGCAGATTTGCCTGCAAAGAAATTGAGCTTGAAATCAGGAATGCTCGTCTGGTAAGAATGAAATTCAGCTTTCATCCAATTGTCCATTCAACTATGTCTGCTCATTCCATCAACGAAACTGCAGTTATATATAAATTTGTTGGCTAATGTTTTTATGTGGTGAATTTAAACATAAACAATCTCTTCTTTTGCAGAGAACAATGGAAGCATTCTTGATCATACTTACAGCTACACAGCTCTTTTACATAGCAGCCATTCACGGTAGCGTATAGATGACAACACAGTCGAATGGTTAATGCGTGGTGTGTACTTCTTTTATATATATTTTTACCACTAAGAATTTTTCTCTTTGTATTCCTTCGAGTCTTTAGATGTACAAACAGGCCGCAAAGGCTGTTTCTGGTTGTGCTGTGATGGGCGTGACTACGATTGGATTTTTATAAACCTGTAATAAAACTGTTCAGTTTGAAATTTCTGCCGCAATTGACCTGGTTTCATCAATATTACATGCTTCTTTCATAGTCCCCCGTTGGCCCCAAAACAGCAGCAAACAATAATTCGTCCTTAAGGATAACTTTGATGGTGTTTGCAATTAAATAACCTTATGACAGTGGCAAGGGGACGACCATATAAGACCTGAGCATAGAGTATTGAGGCAGCATGCATTTGTTTCTTGCTCTACAAGGTTGTCAATCAAGGCATACCATGGTCACGTATTAGTCCACCAAATGAAAAGTTCAAGAAGCAACTCTTGAAGAGTACCATTCGCACACTCCTCCGGTCTTACCTAAGAAAAACAAAATTATAGATTCGCTGAAAGGAACAGAGATTTTCCAAATTCATGAAAATGAAAGCCAAAATAGCAACCATGTTGAAATCACTCTCATAAACCTTATATTTTTTTACGGAAACTACTCCACTCAACCCAAAACAAGGGGAACTACATACAACACAAACCCAGCTAAGAAGCTACATTGCAAAAGTGCCAATAAAAAAATTTACTTAAAGCTAGGAACGGCTTGCTACTATCAGCGTCATTGCTATCACTGACACAAAAACTTGTAACTGTTTTTCTAGCTAGGTCTGTTGTCCATTATTCTTAATAAAAAAACATCAAGCCTTTGTGACTCTGACAAACTGCCACTGTCTACCAAATCCCCATGAACAGATGGTTCTGCATCACAAGGAAAACCACAAAACATATCAGACATGTAAAGGGGAATATGTCAACCTTATAAGATGTTAGTATAAAATGGCATAACCAATGGTATTTAAGGCATAAGCAAATTCATCTATAAACCAACAATATGACAAGATCAGTAATGGCCACCACAACATAAAGTTGATCAGGATATTTTTGTCACAGAAGACTGCTTCCCAATTGCCCATATCTAAAGTTGAACCAATAAATAATTAGACACAAAAAATTGGAAGACTGTCCCTAACAGACATCCCAATGGTTAGAATTTTGGAACTTTCAACTCAGAAATATCATGTTCAAAAAACAAGGGGAGACGAAAATACAAGACAAAACCAACTACCAAGAGAACTAAAGACAAACCAAAATAATATACTAAAATGCAGTCCTCTCAGTACCAATTTCAAGGTACCCAATAAGCTACTAACTGATCATCTGGTTAACATAATGAACAGAAACTTATAACAGCACATTAAAGATATGAACAGAAACCTATACATGCATTACATGCAAGTGAAACTTTTACCAAGTTCATGTAAAGAAAATGGAAGTATTAATTAAAAGAATTTACTACAGAGCACACAATTAACCAGAGAGAGTTGAACAGGCTATCATAAGGTCTTTCATCATCTCATCATTCATCAAGTATATCTGGTTCAACCAAGAACCATCAGTGCTTACTTCAAGCAATGAGGCCATCGCAAATTGCAAAAGAATACCAGATAACTGACAAAACAATCAAATGACAAGCAACGAGTTCCAGATCTCAAGTTGCAGTTTCATAGTCCTAGTATTCTCAATACAACCAGAAGCACAAAGGATATGAGCTACCAAGCATATCTCAATATGCTGTATGGCAAATTACACAGGAAAGTATAATATACTTTTTAACTCAAAATATAATCCAAACCTTCAATTATCTCCCAGAACCAGTAAAAACATCAAACAGTCCACAGCAACTTAACACTGAGGTTTTTTGCACCACTGGTGGAGTTGAAGCAACAAGAGGCTGTGGACCAATTCAGAAATAAACATGAATTCACTTCTCAGTCAAATTAAAAAAGAAAGAACTCAAACTGACAACTCTAGAAAAGAACTAAGGCAAGAAATACCTGCTTTTCAGAATAATCAGGAGTCCCAGAATCTCGGACCTTTTCTGCAACATTACTACTTTCAGCAGTAGAAGTACTTGACAACGGGAATATTTTTCCTTCATTTCCTTCCAATTCATCCCTTGAAAACCCATTTGATGACGGCAATAATTTCTCTTCACTTTCTTTCAACCCTGATTCAACTACATCAGAAACTACTGATTTTTTTATGGAAAATTCCACAGCATGATCCACTTCCTCTGGCATAGATAACACAGGTTTAACCAAATTGTCAACAGCAGCAGTTTCCACGGCAGAATTACCATCAACATCCCCGAGTGTTTCATTTTCAGCAACCTTCGCAACTTTTTCAGACATAATAGTAGCTGACTTATCCTCAATATTATATGAGGTTGCTTCAGGAACAAAGTTAAAGGCTTCTTCCTTCGACTTCTTCTCAGAGGCTTCAGATTCATCATCCGAACTACTACTGCTACTCCTACTGCTGCTGCTAGAGCTCTTATCATGCTCAATGTGTTGAATAATTACACGCGTGCTCTCCATATCCTCAGGTTCCAACTCTTTATCATTTTTAACAGCAACAACATCATCCAATCCTAATTTCTCCGTGCTTTCTGCATCCCTAGTTGCTTCTTCCACTGACTTGTCCTCAGTAACATACGATTGAACAGATGATGGTGCGCTTCTCCCTTCTTCCTCCCCCTGACTGAATGCATTCTGGTGGTTTTGGTCATCCTGAGATGCAGAGGAACCAACATCGCCACCATCACTGTCCCTTTCATCTTGGCTTTTTGGATCATCATTTCCTGGCACCATTTGATTGAATCACAATAGTTCCAGTCACTATGCGGACAACAAATTTACCAATCCCCTCAAAAAACGACCAAAATAAACACTAGAAAAACCGCGGGACAGAATGTCATATTGATTAAGAAAAATGATTTTCAATCAATTTCGATGAAAATATACCAACTAAAACCAAAACAAATACTAAAAAGCACCGCTCTATAACTTGAAAATGGATACGCAAGTTCATTCAATAACAAGAGTGCAGGTCAAAATCAAGTAAAAGATATGACACGCTCAAACTTGCCAGAAGACACCTAAACAAATATAGGAAAATCTTTTAAAAAAAAAATCAAGTAAACAATAACTGATTAAAGGAGGACAATCCCGATGAAAAGCGACCAAATCAATTAATCAAGGACATGAACTAGACACTGTATTAGCTATTAAACACTCAAACCAAGCTGATTTCTTTAACTAGATATCTCCAACACAGTACTTCAAAAACTGAATGACGGTGACAGGTGGATAACCGAGTTAAAAAAGAACCCATCTTCCCAAATCCACCAAAAAATCAAAACCCAAAACAAAGATTTAGAGAAAAAGCAAAGCAAAGTACCATGTGGGCTATTGTTAGTTGATGAATTGATGTTGTTGGCTGCTTGCTCCTTCTTTTTCTTGGCAGCTTTTCTCTTCTTAGCACCTGATGGCATGATTGATTCCCCTTCTCCTTTGTGGGTACTACCAAATTTTTATTCTTCCCTCACAGATCGTGTGGGCTGTGCTGTGGGGTGCCCCCTACTACCCCTTCTTGCCTTCTCTCTCTGCCTCCAGCCTGTCTCTCTATTGGCCTTTTAGGCCTTCTCCCTGGAAAATCCTAGCTGTATAAATAGAGTATTTCGTCGCTGTACTTGTTAGCAATTATTGTACTATTACTAGCGGAAGGCAAAGGGTCATTTGTTGTTGAATTCAGATTCTCCCTCAAAAACGCCCCTTGGCCTATCCCTGTCCGCTTGGCTTCTCTTTCGGAGAGCCAAGTTGTTTTTATCCTTTGCGTTTAGCTAAAATGGTCTTTAACTTTTATGGAAGGAGTGACCTTTTATTGTGTCACTGTTTAATTATTCATTTACACCCACATATATTTCCTTTTTTTTGTAATGCATTTTAATAGCATACTATATATATTTTTGAATTTTCATGAAAATCATTGAATACATGGGGCCCATGTGGGGGATTGGTGGGGTCTAAGAGGGAGGCAATATTGAAAATGGCTTTGAAGTGATGAGATTTCAAGTGAGCGGCGTGGATTTTGCCAAGCTAAATGCCCTTCTAATATTGTAGCATTTAATTTGGAATTCTTGGATTTTAGAAACTGTTGTTTGGGTTGATTTAAGATGGGATTTAAAAGAGGGAGGCCACGTGGCTTTTGGGATTAATTTATAAGTTTTTTCTAACTTAGATTAAAAGTGGGCGCCTGGCAGTCGGCAGAAAAGCAGTTGGATTGGGATCACAAGAGAGGAGGGATCTCAATTTGAATTTCAAGATTTGTGTTCACATTGCTTTATTTGACCAGATGAATGAAAATTTATCTAAATATTTAATTTATTAATTAATACATAAATTTTTATTTAAAAAATAAATTTAAATTTTTTAATTAAAAAATATAAATATATATTTTTTATTTAAAGATATTTATTATTAAAAAAATGAATAATGGTTAAAAGTAATTTTAATTTTAGAAATAAATGTTGATGACTAAACAGAAAAAGAATCATGTAACTATATCTGTGTAATATGTAATCCAATTGCAATTTTTTTCCGATTATTTTTGTTCTAATACGTGCTAAAGTTACTAGTCATTAATTTTTCCTTAAAACATTAATTTGATAAAATGTGCAATACTCATATTTATATATTTTTAAAAATTTATTTTTTGTCTAACATAAGATTGTGATATTTATTTTTACATCAATCATAGATGTGATTATTAAAATTTATATAAAAATTTAAATTAATTATTTTTAATAATTTAAAAATAACATAATTTAATATAAAAAAGTTATTAAGTCACTGATGTTTAAATTAGAATAGTTGCAATTAGTCTTAGAATAATCTTGTTGTTAGATTAGTGATGGCTCGCACATGAAAAACATTAACAAGTGTGGTAAGAGTATAATAGGAATACGGTGAAATGTGATTGAAGTATTGAAGTCGGCAAAGGTACGAAAACATCTCCAAGATGAGGGAATTGGGGTGGTTTGGTTTTTAATAGGAATACCCATACTTTTGACTATATAAAGGCTCATAACATAAATTTTATGTACCTCACATTTAATGCTTGTCATTTTCATGTTTTGTATGTAGCATCAGGATTTCAATTCTCACATCCAACCCCAAAATAATAACATTAATAGATACTTGATAAGATTTTGTATTTATCCAAAAGAGACCAAGAATTACCCTTCAACAAGAGAACCCGCAGTGGTTCTGCAAAGCATGCAGTCTTTCCCTCACTGCTTCTGTCTTCTGCTGTCTATCAAAAATTCTCTTTTTGGTCTTAAATAAATAATTAATTGCTTAAATAATCGAATTTTGGTTATCTTCATGAAACATTAATTAATAATTCTTATCCAATGAATTGAACTTACACCTTGGAAGCAATATTTTTTTCATTCCATATAGTATGCACTCATAACATAGGCCTTCAACATTTGTAAGATTTAATTCCTAGAATATTCACCTCTTTTGCTTTTTTTTTTAATAGCAAACATCATAAATTGAGAATAATAAAATGTTTCTAAAACAAAAACATAAGAAATTTCGAATCAAAGACATAAATTAATTTATAGTCATATTAACTATGATAAATATTACAGAAGTCTATAAACCAAGCGAAAATGGCCAATGACAAGTTGACAACACAGATTTTAATTGCCAAAACCAAGTAAAATTATGTGGGTGAAAAACGGACTCAAACTACTGCTTTCTAAAGGTGTTTGTATCTATGGTGAAGTTGTAAAAGAAGCAAAGTTTGCAGAAAACAGTTTGTTAATTCATTACTTTGATCCTTCGGTTGGTTTTCTTTGATTATTGCTTATTTTCGTTTCTTTCATTCTTATACTTTCATCGACAGCCATGGATTAGGATGTAGTAAAAGGAGTATCAAGGAATGGTTTAACTATGGAGTGGATCCAAAGGCTCTCGGTGAGGGTTCGTATGGAGTTGTTCACTTGGTGAAACCCAAAAAACCTGATCTTGATCAATGTTATGCTGTGAAATCTTGTCTTTATCAAAATTTCATTTCCCTTCTAAAGGAATTGAAGAAATATTGTTCAATATTGCTCTGGTGATACATATGTTGAGCATTGATCGAGAAGGGGCGGTGGTTTACAATTTGTTTCTTGAATATGCTCCCGGTGGTAGTCTTTTGGACTTGATGATCAAGAAATATGGTGGCAAGATACCTGAATGTGATGTTAAGTGTTATGCGAGAATGCTGGTTGAAGGGATTCGGGTTTTTCATGAGAGAGGCTATGTTCACTGTGATGTCAAGCCAGAAAACATCCTTGTTTATCCTTTTGATCAGTATGGTTCGATTAATAGTCTAAAGATTGCTGATTTTGGCCTGGCTAAGCAACCTGGAGAGAAAGTAGATGGGCCAGCTGGGATGCTAATGTTTCCAGGTACGGCGGTTTACATGCACCAGAATCTGTTGCCGATGTGGAAATCAGTGCTTCATTAGATATATGGTCTTTAGGGTGCGTTGTTCTTGAGATGATTACTGGAAAACTACCATGGGAATTTAGGAACCTGACGGATTTGGCGATCAAGCTCGTTTCTTCGAGGAATTTGCCAAAAAAACCCGAAAACATGTCGACCGCAGGGAAAGATTTCCTAATGAAGTGTTTTGCAGGGGATCCCAGTGAAAGGTGGACTGCTGATATGCTGTTAAACCATCCTTTTCTCCTTCCAGACTGCACTCGGTTGCCATCTCTGGTAAACTCTCTTCACTCTGCTCAAGCTGATAGAATGATGCTGCTTGTCTGGTGGGAAGAAATCAGAGAACTGAAGTAGCGAGCTTCTCTTCAATATCTTCAGCTCTTCCCTATTGTAAATGGGTCAAAACCAACTTTCATATATATGCTATAAGACTTTTTTTTGGCATGAACTTGTCCTGCAATTTCAATCCTATCTGTAATAGTATAATAAAACAATGCAATAGTGACTAAAAAAATGTACTAATTCAACTAAATCCGACTCCTTGAAAAGACCTTATAATTTACTGGTGATTTTATTCTGTGATTCTGTTAGAACACTGGTTTGACTAATTCCCACTCATGCTGTCAACAGAGACAAAGCATCACTGTCCATGGCTGCCACATTTGAGAACACTGCAACAATGATCACGAGCACAGATGGAATCTTATCCTTCTTGGTTCCTATACCATGAGCATCCCTGAAAACACCAAAGGAGGAAATGGAATGTAAAATTGCGGAATTAGGAATCAACTAAGCCATTGTATAATGGTCATGTCAGGTTCTACCCGTTTTCCCCCCTCACCCTACGATGGTAACCATTACCAAATATTGAACTTTCACTTCCTTGCTCTCTCCTTTGGTTTGGACATTTATATTCAATTTTATTCTCATTAAATTCTCCAAAGGGAAGCCTACTATTTTTTGTACTTAATGAAGGTAATTAAAGAAAATTGCAATGGTTTATAAAAGTATATTTCATCTACGGTACCCAAATTGGGCCAAGAAAATTAAGGCCAATAAAGAACAAAGCCCGTAAAGAGATTCGGGCTCAGAGCTATCCGAAAGGGAAGTCAAAGAAAAAGCCAATTAATTTTTGTCGGCCCATCCAACGGTTCAAATTCAGAGGAGATGATACACCTCTCCATCACAGGAAAAAGTCAGAAAGAACTAAAATTACGACATTGAAGTGGAGTTCAGAGGAAAAACAAGACAGGGGCTTGTAAAGCAGTTAACGTAGACGCAGCTGTCAGATCTGATAAGTCTATTATCAATCAATAAAATAAAATTCAGATTTAAAGAAATCCCATTTTGGCAATCCGTTTTGCTGTGAAGTTGAAAGGATCTGAAGGGATTAGCAGAAGCAGCAATGGATGCTTTGAGGAAGCAAGCCAGCAAGCTCAGAGACCAAGTCGCCAAGCAACAGCAGGCAATTTCATCACTACCCTTTTCTTTTCTTTTTCTTTTTTAAAGTTTTTTGGCTTTTTTGAGAACTGGGTGCTGTTCTATTTGGTTGCTGGGGAAATGTAGGAAAGCAAAGACCTGTTTTTTGGAGAATTCAATCTTTAATTGAACACTTAGAATTATCTCAACAATTCAATCTTTAATTCCTGGTGCATAATACATTCGACCCCCAAATTTCCAGAATTCAAAGTAATCAAAGATATTAAGTCTGCAATATTGTCATTATCCATTTATCAAAACCAAGAGAAAAGAAAACAAAAAGAGTTAAAGATTGAATTGTTGAGGTAATTTTAAATATTCAATCTAGTTTATAATAGTTACTGTGGTCTAATTCTTTTTAGCACATTGTCTAGATTTATCAAAATTTGGAAGTTCGTGAGAGTGAAAACAATAATTGGGTTCATTTTCTGCTATCTATCGTGAAAAAAACTATAGCTACCATTACAAAAAGTTTTTTTTTTTTTTTGGCATTCCCCCCTTTTCTTTCATATGGAAAAGAGTAGTAGAGTTTCAAAAGTTTGTATTATTTCAAGGCTTCATCCTTTACCTTCTAGCTACTAAGGAAGAGTGTGTTTATTGAGGCAAAGCTAAGTGAAAGTTAAGCAATCAGTGGGAATGTGAGATGCTAAGTGCTTTGAAACATCTGTCATGTGTTGATCGACTGGCTTTGTCTTTTAATATTAATTACATTTAGCCTACACATGGCACAAGGTTTGATTTTGTGTTAAGCTGCTTGAATGAAATTTGCTTTGGAAAGCCCATGGATGCTATTCATTTGGATACCTTGTTAGAAGCCTGCTTGTCCATCAAAAGCTTTCTCTTCCTACCTTCTTCCACATGTGTAATTTTGATTGGAATGATTAGTTGCTTTGAATTCTTGCATGCTTATGTTAGAGTGCTGGTTCCATTTTGCTTTAAAAGAATACTATCATCTCCTATTGATCTAGAAAACTTGTTTTGCAGGCTGTAATAAAGCAATTTAGTGGAACTGGTTATGACAGCTCAGATGTAATAGTTATTGATGAGATTGAGATGCAAAGACATCAACAACTGGACAAACTGTACAGGTCCACTCGTTCAGGAAGGGTAATGATAATTTCCCCTTAATCTTTGTGAAACATAAATATGAAAATCATGTGTCACGTTCCTTTATTATTCGTGATTCTTGTTCTTTAAAAAGGACTGAATACTCATATGATTACCTGTATTTTCTTTAAGAATGAAGCCATTATCAGCATGTAATTTTACTGAAACTTAGCAACGAACCTATATCATCTCCCTTTAATGCATCCTGTGTACTTGAGTTGGAGTTACGGTTACACACCCTTGGAATCATTTTAAAAAGGAACAAAATTTTGTGAGACTACTAACATTGCTTTATAACATTGTGATACTTTTAGCAACTTGGTTACATTATTCTCTCCTGGCAACTTTCATAAAGATTGATTTCCTTTAATTTTGTTTTATATTTACAGCAAATTTCATTGGTCAATTGAATTTTTGCTTAATGCATATATCTTCTTCCTTTCAGGATTTCCAGAAAGATGTTATTAAAGCTGCAGAAGTATTTACAGCTATCGGGTATAAGCATATTGAAACAGGTGCAATGTTTTTTCTTACTTTTTGAATTATATTGTCCTATTATTAATATATGTGCAATTGGAATAACTAAAATATATTTTGCAGATAAGCCTTTGCACTTATGGTACTTAATCTTTATGATAATCAGGAACCAAGTTCTCTGAGGAATGCTGCCGATATGGAACTGAAAATAGTGAAAACATCAATGAAAACATTCTTGCCAAAGCTGCAGCTATTTATGGTGATGGTCGTAAACATGTAGAGAAGGAGCAAGAAGATTTAATTAAGCTGTTATCCCAGCAGGTTTGACTTTTATCAGATGTTATGATTTTTGACAGGTTTTTTTATCATATCTGAAAATAGATTTTAGTTATAGTACCAGTAAACACATTCAATCCAAAATGAGTATGATGCTTTTATTGCACTCCCTTTTAAATGCTACAAAACTGCAATCTTGTATATATGCAGAGAATCTATAATTCCTATTTCACAATTCAGCAAAACTTGTCCTATTGCATACTTCGTTTACATTAGATTGAGAATAACAAGTGCCAAGTAGAAATATGAAACTTCTATTTCCAAATGCATTAGGTTTTGGATCCCTTGAGAGCAATGATCACTGGTGCTCCTTTGGAAGATGCTCGTCATCTTGCTCAACGCTATAGTCGAATGAGACAGGAGGCAGAGGCGCAGGTAATTAGAAAGCTGAGCTTCCTGTGCATTAGTAATTGTCTATATATTAAACATCAGTTTAAATTTTCTATTCTTAAAATTTGCGTCAGAAACTTATATTTCATACTGAATATGAAAAGCAAACAGGCAGCAGAGGTTTCCAGAAGACAAGCACGAATAAGAGAAGTTCCTCTTCCTGAAAATGTTGCAAAGTTGCATGCAGCTGAAGCAAGGATGCAGGAACTTAAAGCAAATATGGCAGTTCTGGGTAAAGAAGCTGCTGCTGCATTGGCTGCTGTTGCAGCACAGCAGCAAAGACTGACTTTACAGAGGCTTGTAGCTATGGTATGCGTGCACATTACTTAAGTATATACAGTCTCCAAGTTGAAGCACATCTTAATTCATAGATGACATTCAAGATTTGCTCTATGCATTTGTAGGTTGGAGGGGAAAAGACTTATCATTTGAGAGTAGCTGCTATTCTTAACGAGATTGAAGCTGAGGTTAGTTCCAGGCTTCTTTGTTTCTGGTATAGAAAACTTTTATATTTGAATTATGGAAAAATATACCTTTATGTGGAACTTGTGTCAGATGGTCTCTGAGAAACAGCGTAAAGAATCTGCTCCTCCTGTGGTTGCACCAGAGAATGGCACAGAGAAAACCATGTATTACTTGGCTGAAGTAAGTTTACCTAATCTTGAAAATTTGAAGAATGTTCTTGCAAGTAGGTTCATCAGCAATAAATCCTGTTTTACACAAAAATATAACATTGGAGACCCAAAAAAAAAAAAGAAGAAAATCATTTGATGGTTGAAGACATTAACTTATTGTTAGATATGCTTTTTACATTTTTTATTGGACAGCAAAATTAGAATGAATCAAGTAGTTGCTCTAACTTGTGAGCTTCTCTTCCTTGGAGGGGCTTCTTCTTACAAATATTGAACCCTTATAGGAGAATGAAGCACTAATATTTTGAGTTTCTTGTCACAGGTAATGCATCCTTTTTTTGCTGCATCCGAGAAGGAGCTGAGCTTGGCAGTAGGTGACTTCGTTGTTGTGCGAAAGGTCTTCCGTTTCCTTTTTAAGCCCTATATCTAAGTTGCATATACGTTGCATTTAGCTCAATAGTGAGGTCTAGGTTATGGTTGTAGAGATCACTCTAAGCTAATGTAAAGGGAATAAAAAGGAAGAGAAATGCTGGATACTTTTTCACTTGTTGCATAGCTTGCAGTACATCCACTATATGAAGTTTTGCACAACATATGCCTTCTGGGATACTCTAGGGCCAGTCCTTTTCAATCTTACATTAAATTGGCTCTAGCTTAAGCTGTTGATTGCAGTGAATGCCATGCTTTGCTTTGATGCCTCCAAAAGCAAATAATAGTAATAAAATTTAAATTATGTAAATTTAGATTTCATTTTGTGTGTGGGTGGGTGGGTGGGGGGAGAGATCTCTTTACTTGTTCAGATTTTTAAAACTTCGTATGCTTATGCAGGTAAGCCCATCTGGATGGTCAGAAGGAGAATGCAAGGGTAAGGCAGGCTGGTTTCCATCAGCATATGTTGAGAAGCGCCAGAGACTTCCCTCCAATAATCAGGCTGGTGAAGTCTATTAACGTATAAGCATTTATCACTCTAGCAAAAAAAGGGCATGACTTTTCTCTTTAGTCTGTGTGATGTTTATTCATTACAGGAAAAAGGCATATTATGCTCTAGTAATCAGATGGGTTCTTTTAAAATGTTCATTCTTTTACCTTATATGTATTGTAAGATAAAAAGAAGAAGTTACCATGCATTGTTGCATTGTTGTTTGTATTCTTTTATCACTTTCTGGATAGCATAATAGCAGTATGTTTGCATGGTTCTTTGGCTGCAACCTGGAGATGAAGGGATTGATCCATAAGGAGTTGGTGCCGTGTTCCCTTGCTGTAGGCATGTACTATGTGGCATTTCATGGAAGTTGGAGGTCATGGATTTGAATCTCGGCATATGTCCAAAGAGTTTTGTTTCTCTTTATTTACTTTTGACCCTAGATGCGACTCAGATGGAAATATCACAACCAAAATTCTCGAGTAAAAATATAATTAAAAAAACCCAACTTATTACCGAATTGTGTGAATAACAATTTCAAATGCTCTTTAAAAATATCAAGGTTCTCTGCCTCTTTCTCCTCATTAACTCATAACCAACACGATATACACATGACGATGTAGTTATTCAGTGACGTCGTCCAAAGAAAACGAGGAGAACGAAATTTGAAAAAGAGTACAAAAACAAACGTCAACATGTCCCATCTTGTGGCCCGTTGATTCCGTTTACAGGAGATTGGAGTTGTGTTTGAAAATCTTCATCTGCAGAGTTTTGAGTTTTAGCTGAAAAGTTATCCTACACGCTCTTCCAATGGTTATGCAGCAGACATGTGAAGTGCCACCAAGGACGCATAAGCCCCGTCAGTAATCTTCATCAGTGCCTCGTGTCTTCCCTTCTCAGCGACAACTCCATTTTTCACTACTGCAATAATATCAGCACCCTTTATGGTGGTAAGTCGGTGAGCAACAACTACGGTTGTTCTGTTCACCATGACTCTGTCCAATGCCTCCTGCACCACACGCTCTGATTCCGCGTCTAGAGCGCTGGTTGCCTCATCGAGCAGAAGGATTTTCGGGTCCTTTAGTATGGCTCTTGCTATGGCTATTCGCTGCTTTTGCCCGCCAGACAACTGCACTCCTCGTTCCCCTACTGAAGTGTCATATCCCTGTGGCAATGAGCTGATAAAATTGTGTGCATTTGCTGCTTTTGTTGCTGCCGTGATCTCTTCTTCGGTGGCATTTCCCTGTTTGCCATAGGCTAAGTTGGTTCGGATGGTCTCGTTAAAGAGTATAGGCTCCTGACTCACTAATCCCATTTGTTGCCTCAGCCAGCTTAGTCTAATCTTTCGGAGATCCATTCCATCCAATGTTACCCGTCCAGAGTTAGGATCATAAAATCTTTCTATGAGGCTGATGACAGTTGACTTCCCACTTCCACTCTCTCCAACAAGTGCAACAGTCTGCAAAAAAAGATAATATGAAAACTGAGCAAAGGAGTCTCCAGTATAAATTTGCAAACCTCTAGTAGTAGATTGATCTAGGTTTTAAGTGGAATTGATTTCTAAAATTTTGAAGTTGGAGTGGCAGTAAATACCTTTCCAGAAGGTATGCTCAAACACATGTCTTTGAATATTTGAATATCTGGTCGTGTTGGATATCTGAAGCTGACATGTTCCAACTCAATGTTGCCTGTTACACTGGGTAGTGTAGTGCCAGCAGTGCTGCTTGAGTCAATTTCCGGCTTTCTGTCAAGAATTTCAAATATTGAAGCTGCTGAATCCTTAGCTTTATTGGTGTCAGGAGCCAAGGCACTGGTTTGTGAAACACCAATGGCTGAGATTGTCAAAGCAAAGAAAACCTGCAAACAACCATTAGTTTTAAGATTAATAGGTTAACAACTCCTAGATAGTTTGCTGAAAAATGGAAAAGAATTGTTTCAAGTTTACCTTGAATACTTCTCCGAATGTTGCTTTCCCATGCTTCACTAGTACAGCTCCAATGTAGAAACAGAAGGCATTTGTGCAATATAGAGCAAAGAAAGAGAAACCGAATCCCAAACCGCTCACAAGTCCGAGACGGACCCCCTGTTTCATGGGGCCTTTACATTTCTCTTCGTACAAATCCATCACCTTCTGTTCTGAACAAAAAGAGGCAACCGTTCTGATACTTCCAACAGCATCATTAGCTACTTGGCTCGCTTCTTCATACATCAACTGCATATACATATACTTTCAAAGTTTAGCATAACCCAGAAAACCCCTTTATCTAGACAACTCAATTGTCCTAGGCTATCGCTGACCTTTGCATCACCACTGAACCCTTTCAGAAATTTCATCTGAAGGTATCCTTGAAGTAACATAAATGGTGATACTGCGAGGATTGCCAGAGCTAATCTCCAGTTAGCTGAGAATGCTATGATTAATCCTGCTGCAATAGTAGACATGTTTTGTACAATCAGGGCCAAGGTATCACCAACAAGATTTCTTACTGTAGACGCATCAGTAGACAACCTTGCTCCAACGGCACCACTGAGAAGTTCAAAAGAGACTTGTTATAGCCGCAAGACGTTCTAGCCTATATGAGAAAGTTAAAAGGTTGCTTAAAACATACCTTGAATTCGCAGGATCATCAAACCAACTGATTTCTTGGTGGACTACCTTCTCAAATGTCAAGGAACGAATTCTTTGAATCAATTTCCCGCCTGCAACTGCAAATAAATAATTCTGCACCGGTCCAACTACTAGAATAACAACACCCATTCCAACATAACAAAGTGCCCACTGCCTGGCATCTTTTAAGAGCTGCTTTGTTGACTCAAAGAATGATTTAATGGCCGATGAGAAAAAAAGACCAAACAAAGGAAAAATTACTCCATGCACAGCTGCAGCAAAGCATCCAATCACTATAGCTGGCACCTCAGGCTTGTTCAGAGAGGCCAGCCGTCTAATGGAAACATTTTTGCGTCTTTGAACAGAAAATTCATCTGTTAAACTTGGCTCTACGCTTCCTTCTTCAGTCTCACAGAAATTAATAGGACCAGGAACACCAAAATTATATGTGAAGGAATGTCGGCTACTTGATGAATTTCTGCTTATAGACCTTCTCAAAGACAAGCTCAAGCTCCGGCTTGCAGACCTGGTAATCGCCTTATCTATCTCAGAAGTTGCATCTGACTTTTCCACATCCTTGGCTCGAGCATCTTCAGCCTCTTTAGCTCCCGCTTGCAGCCGAACTAACTGGGAATAAGCCCCTTCTGGATCTCTGATCAACTCCTCATGCGTTCCTAGAATTGAACTCTTAATATTATAAAACCTAGTGAAAAGTTTAGGAACTTAGGTTAAAACAGCTAGTTTAGAGATGTTACCTTTCTCCACAAGCTTCCCTTGATGCACCACTGCTATTATGTCAGCATTCCTGATTGTTGTCAACCGATGTGCCACCACCACAGTTGTCCTATTTGACATCACTTTTACCAGTGCTTCTTGAACAACTCGTTCAGACTCAGCATCCAGAGCGCTTGTAGCCTCATCAAGGAGGAGGATTCTTGGGTTTTTTAAGATGGCCCTTGCTATTGCAATTCTTTGCTTTTGTCCACCCGAAAGTTGAGTTCCATGCTCACCCACCATGGTGTCAAGCCCCTGTAGCCAGATATATAGCAATTCTTCAATTATTTGCTTGAAAGATAGAGGTTGAAGAAAAAAATGTTTTTGATTAGGGGTCAGCCTCCTTTATGTGTCAAATGTGTATCAACCATTAGTTCAGTGATGCTTCTAGCTGAGGCATGCCCAAGAGTGGACAGGGTCAACCAGCTTTTTACATGATAGAAGAATATTGGAAACCAGTGCATTTTGACATAAGACTACCTACCTGGGGCAACTTGTCAATGAATTTGGCAGCATTAGCAAGTTCAATTGCTGTTCTAATCTCTTCATAAGTTGCATTTTCCTTTCCATATGCTATGTTTTCCCTAATACTAGTTGCAAACAGAATCGGTTCCTGACTGACTAGCCCAATTTTTCCTCTTATCCATCTGAGCTGCATCTTTTTCAAATCAACGCCATCTATGAGTACTTCACCAGAATCAGGATCATAGAATCTCTCTACAAGGCTAACTACTGTTGATTTCCCGCTCCCACTCTGCCCAACTAAAGCTGCAGTTGTGCCACTTGGAACATGCAATGTGAAACCAGAAAATATCTGCACATCCGGTCTGGCAGGATACCTGAAATACACATCCTTGAGATCAATTTCACCATCGATATCTTCCAATGTTATTCCACTGGTGTCATAAGCATCAATTGTTGGTTTCCGGTGGATTGTCTCGAACATCTTATATGCTGCAGCTTGCCCTGATGCAAACGCATTTAAACTTGGAGTTGTCTGACCCAATGACCTAATCCCAAGACAATAAAATATGTAAGAGACAAGAACTTGGCAATAATATGTTTCACAGGTATGAGAGAATAGAATTGCACATGAATGACAAGTACTAAATCTGAAGGGATGCTATACTTACATTCCTCCTGTCATGATTGCTATTATAACATTGATGACTTGTCCGCCATTGTACCCGTGGTCTGCGATCAATTTGGATCCATACCATACAGCGAGTCCATAAGAGGAAAAGACAACAACCAACATTGTACCAAGTCCTACGCCTGATACCAGCCCTTGATGAGTGGTGGCAGTGTAGGCGACCTGTAGCTTGCTGTTATATTTTTCTATCGCCTGTTTCTCCCCGGTAAAGGATGCAACCTGAAAGAATTACCAACAAAATCAATCAATTAAGTTGAATGGTATTTTTCCCGAACAATATATACACAAACTTATAGGTGAAAACTGAAGCTTACAGTTCTAATGGCTCCAATTGTTTGTTCTACTACATTTCCAGCTTCTGCATAAGCAAGTTGTCCTCTGCTTGACATTTTTGCCATTATCATTGCCATGATTCCACCAGCAAATGCAACAAGAGGGATGCATGCCGATAGTAATAGAGCAAGTTGCCATCCTTTTGCAAAAGCAATTATAAACCCACCGATAAAAGTTGCTACAAGTTGTATGAACTTCCCAACCTGTCACAAACTGTCTGTTAAAATCCCTGGTGTGGTGTCTCAGGATGAATTTGTTAGGCCAATTGATTTTCATAGCAATTGTTTTTCATTTTTCTTATTAAAATGCAGAAGAAATAATATATTAACCTTCTCGCCCATTGCCTCTTGAATAAGAATAGTATCCCCTGACATCCTCCCGATGACTTCTCCAGTCGTTGTTTCAGTGTCAAAGAAGCCAATGTCCTGCCTCAGTATTGTTTTCAAGTACAAACCACGAATCCGGGTGGCCTGTCTTTCCCCAGTCACCATCCAACATACTACCTCTGTAATACACATGAAGTAAAATCACCATTAGCATATGTTACATGTAGATGATACCAATCAACATGCAAAAGCTTAGCTGATTTTCACCACTTTCTCCTCTAGAGTAAAGCGGATCTTAGGGGATTAATTACCCAGATAACAAAATTTTAAAGTTCAACATTAAAAGAACAATGCACATTTCTTCTTCATAGGAAGCTTTCTGGAAGCTCTCGATTACTATATATTTCAATATAAAATTTATCAAATTCTAGGCATGAAAATGCAAAGCCATTTTGGCATCATCATTGTCATGATATCTTGCTCACTATCATAGCCAAATGGGTTCCGTGCTTGAGAGGTCATTAATTTCAGCACAACACAATCATAATGAGACTTAACCCATTGCCCCAACTCTAACGTGCAGATATATTTGCAAATTATTAATCTTGTTATTCATGAAAATTAATAAATTAATTCTTGATTTAAAAGAATTATTTACTACTTTTTACTTTCAAGTTAAAACTACACCTAATTTGCTAGAATCTTAGGTTTTATCCATAAAGTAAATCAAGCAACATCAACACTTACGTAGAAGTGAAGCAATGCAGGCATATATCCCCAAGTATAAAAACTTGACTGCAATCTGGAAATTTATCACACAAATAAAAGAATTTCATTAAGTCAATATAACATAAATTTATTGCTACTTACGACTACTAATTACTTAAACAGCATGTGTAATTGAGAGGCTCTCCAGGTCCACACAATTGAGAGCTATAATTTTGCAGACAAAGCTTTAGATACTCACTATGGTCACAACTTTACCTGACTATGCCGAAATGCCAATGATATCCTAGTCTAAATCCAACCTATGTCGGCCATAACGCCAAAGGTCGAAACAAAAAAAGTGGGCTACATGAGTCTACAATTCTCAATTCAAAATTTTTTCATTAGGCTCATGAAGCAAATCGGTTGAATTTAAGTTGGATTCTACCCTCTTTGCCAAAAAGGAATGAAAGAATAAAGATTCACAAAAGGAAAGTCATTGCATAGTTGTGGCCTAATGATCACGCCCTCTACCCCTAATCAGGATGAACCACGTTCAAAAAAGGAAAGAAATCCAAAACAGCTTTCATTAATTCATGTATTTATGAGCATCAAATTGAAGCAGAAATTAGTCCATGTTCATCTTCTGATCTTGTTCGTTTCAGTGGAGAGGGGAAACAAAAAGAGAAGTAAGACTGATCACTGATCCCAATTTCAGTTTCTTAATTCTGTAAATATCAGTAAACGCCAGCCATGGTTTGGGTTGCTTCTTCTTGTTTTGATTCTATGAACATTGCTTAGAAGCCAAACCTTAGATGACTAGTTGCAGTTGGAATGTCAATGATGCTTCCACGTGAAACTAAATCCGAAAAGAAATTAACCCAACAAAAAAGGAGAAAAACAAGAAATGATAGAAAATTAATTTTTTGGTTTAACCTTTGAGACTTCTTTCACGACGTTGGATGGAGTGGTGGCACCGAAAGAATTGATCAGTTGTCCAAATATGAGCGTCATGATAGGCTGCGTCAGCCCATTGGCAATAGCCGCGATCGTCCCGACTATGATCAAAACGATATCCAATCTATCAGCAAACGTAAACAGCTTGTAAAAAGGCACCTTCTGATTATCTGCTTTCTTGTTCTTGTCGTTCTTGTTTCCCTTATCATCATCTGCCATCTCTTTCATGCAATATTAATTAATCTTTTTTCCCCAGTCTTCTTCTCCGGTAGTTCTCTGCATACGTTATAGTTTCGTCTTGATCAGAAAAACCCCATTTTCTTGGGATTTGTACGAAAGCATGCCTAGCTAAGAACACCAAAACACAAAAGCGATAAAAGAAAGTAGCGTGAAGGGAAGAGAGTCTTTACATACATTAACGTGGCATGAATAAGAAAAAGGAAAAGGCAAAGTACCAGAAAGAGAGTGAGATAGACGTAGAGAAGTGTGATAATGCTCCAACAACGGGCGTCTCTAGAGGTCTATATATAAGCTATTGCAGTACTATTTTTCTCTTTCTTTTAATTATTTTAAGCTTTTTATCTCCTTATTTAGTAATTCTTCCTTTTAATTTCTCATTAACTTCAAAATCTGATACATTCTTTCGCTTCCATAAAGAAATATATATTGGGAAAATTATCTGGCAAATCTGCCTACTCAACATTACGTGATGGAATCTTAATTGCCTTTTTTTAGCTTTTCTTTTTCCCTTTTTTTTTTTTGTTGTTGTTCTTTTACACGCTGGTCTTCTAGAAGGGTGACCCGGTTTTCCTGCTATTTTTGTTAATAAATCCCTTTATTCAAAGGAGGGAAAAGAAATTTGCTATTCTCATGGTTCAAACTACACAATGACCGGTCATACGTTATTCAACAATTGGGTCCGAAAAAACAGTTGTTGCTATTACTGGCTGGAAATTAAAACAAGGAACAAAATATTGTTTCTTGTGAAGCACATCACATGCTCACCAACTGTTTTTACCAAATTCTCTCTCTTTTCTTTTCTTTTCTTTTTTTAAAAAAAATTTATTAATGTTTATTATTATTGATAAAAGTTAAACTAAAATTACTTATTTTTAAATTTTAAATTTTAAATTAAGAGATAAGAGTTGATGCCATGGATATCACTTGATTGGATAGGTCTTGAGCAAAGGGTCTTTCTCATATATTTTTTAGAGTGAGAGTGTGCATGATAAGTTGTATCAAAATCTATCTAACGTTTAATTGATGTGAGATAATCTCATGAAAAATATCAAAGTCAAGATAGACTTAGATTAACACTTGAATATTTGACTTATTAATTAGTGTATAATCTATTGTCTAAAGAGTAAGAGATCATCCAAGGATGATCTTTTGCCCCCAATTACCAAAAAAAAAAAAAGATAAGCTTATACCAATCCTTCTCTTCTATTGTGAAAAAGCTATGTTGCACAATTAAGTGGAAGAAAATGTCAGGAATCCCCAATCAATAAGTGATGGAATGAATCTTATTATTGTAAGTAAGAGTTTAGCATAATACAAAAAAAAAAGTCTTAAACTATTTAGAAAAAATTCAAATAAGTCTTTATACTTTTTATTTTAAGTAAAATACGAGCTTATGACTAATAATTAACTTAATTAAAATATTATTTATCATTCGATGTTGTGTGATGTCATGTGACATTGATATGACATGTTAACATATTATAATTAATAATGATATAACATGTTGACATATTATTATTTATGATAATGTGACAGATTAATTTGAAATAATAATATGATCAAATGGTATTTTCACTATCTACATTAAGGCCATATGGATCTAAAATGACAAGTAGTATTTTGATTAATAGTAATTAATCAATCATTAATTATAAGAGCTTATTCGATCAAAAATAAAAATATTAGATCTTGATTGAATGTTAGTAAAAGAATAATGACTTATTTGAATTTTTTTTAATAATTTAAGAGCTTATTTAAGTGTTATACTTAAAATTTTTCTTCCACCTAATAAGCATGATTATTTAGAATTTGATATTTTTCAAAGTTTCAAATTAGAATTCCAAAAAGAACAAAAAAATAGAGCGCATAAGATGGGGACAACTTTTTTGAGTTTCAAATTTTAATTAGAATTCTAATTGAATAATCTAAAATTTGATGAAGCAAAAATTTAAAAAGCACACACACACACAGACAATATTTATATAGTACTTTTTATATATAAATGAAGCCAAACCCTACCTAATCGAGGATGTTACTCCATTAATTACGTTGTTCCTTGATAATAATTAGATAAGCGAATTGCGTTGTTAAATTAGTTCGTACCAAGTAGTAGTTACATATATATGTAACTGAAATAGACTGAGAGGTTCCCGTGCTTGTATTAAAAAATTCTTAATAATTCTTGTGTAGAATTTTATTTATTGCTTTTATATTTTTGGTACAATGGATTTCAGGTTTCTATTTTAATTTTTGAAAGATTAGGTTAAAAGCACTTTAATTTGAATTGAATAGAGAAAACGTCACTTAGGGAAAAGACTCATTAATGTGCTGTTTGACTGTTAATCCACTATTAAGTAAATAATTTAAAAGGGCAATTGTTGTGTTTTAACGATTCTTTATTGTCTTAATACTCCAAAAATCTCTTAATATTTTTTTAAAAAAAATTAAATCAAATATTTAGATGCTAATCCATTAATTATATAACCTTTAATGGAGTTATATTTGATACACTAATATGGTATAGTTTCTATACACATTATCGGCTTACTACAAAGTGTGAAGTCGTTAATAAATTAAAATAGAACTCTTAAGGGTCTTGAAAATAAATACAAAAAAATTATTTTAGACATAATCAAATAAAAACTATAATCTTTTCACTTTCTTTCTAAACTCCATTAGGAATTTCCCTCAATTCCCTCTCTTGTTCCTCATGTACAGAGACATTCAAATCAAAATAAAAACTCTCTCTCTTTGATCAATTACTAAGAACTTCAGCAAAAAAATTATTTTTTCTTTATGAGTAAAAAAATTCAAAATTATAAACTAACAAAAAAATGTTAACAATAAATTTCCTAATATTAACTTTATTGAAATCAACCTTTCAAAGTCTTCTTTGTACGTTCGACGTAGCATCAACCCAAACTTAACAGGCAAAAGATATTGTTAAACACGAATTGACTAAAGGAAGAAATTGCAAAGTTTAACATCCTTCACTTTTATTGTACATTAACTCCTACATGGTACCGCCGACCTAGCTTTCCTCTCCCTTTCTCTTTCAATTTTTTTCCCAGCAAAAAATATTATCTCCAATATTAAATAAACTCGTTTCTTTATTTTTTTTTTCGATAATATTTATGAAAATTTAATTAAATATTATATCTTATCTCTCATTTTCTCCCTTTTTGAGAGAGATCTCCATTCCATCCACACCCGTAGCACTCTTTGTTTTCTCTTTCAAATTCTTATTGGTATCTCGTTCAATTTCTCCTCCTTAGTTTCTTCTGTTCTACTCCTTTTGTTTTCTGGAAAAGGAAAACATTAAAGCAAAGAAAGAAAAGGTGCAGGTTTAATTTTCTTCTTTGTTCTTCCCCAACTGAAAGAACGAATAAATAAGGTGTTTTCTTTGTTTTCGTTTTCTCTTTATCACAATGAAAAGAGAATGATTGATTAGAGAAAATATGATAGTCAAGAACAAAAAAAAAAAAAGAAGTTTGAGAGAAATTTGTAAAAGAGATTGAAGAAAACAGTAAAACAAAAATTATATTTATTTTCAAAATATTAAAAAGTTCTATTTTTATTTATTAACAACATAGTATTTTGGGATGAACTAATAGTGTATAAAAATTATACGCTGTCAGTACATTAAATATAAATCTATTATTTAAAGTATTTTGATGCAACACTAGATATAGATGAATTCAATAACATTTAATAGTAATTATAGATTTTAGGTAAAATTGGAAATATTGTACAACTCTACTGTACCTATTGTGCAATTGAAAATTCATAAGGCGTAAATTCTGTGTCAAGGTCAATATTATACTGATAACATGATTTGTAGATAAAATGTCATCAGAATGACTTTATAAATTATTTTGGTTTTCAAAAAGATAACATTCAGCCTTGACAAAGCCTTCGTAATTTGTTATTAACCTTGAAGTTGAATATCTGTTTATAGAGTTATAATGTGTCAAATTTTAAGACGAGCATATATAACCTAAAAACAATTGAAAATAAATGTAAAGGGAGGCCCAGCCTTGCGAAGCACTAGCCTCGTCTTCACGTTTCTGATAAAAACGAATGGTAAACGTTTTTTCATAGAAAATGTATGAATGAAAGTCTATTGATTTGTATACAATAGAAAGTACCTTAGTTATCCAAATTAGAATCTTTACTTCTTATTACTAAAAATATATATTGAACTTAAAAAGATGATGTAATAAAGATAAAGTTTTGAACTCTTATGTATTGAAGTGTTTTTAAGTTTACAAATCCTTCTATCTTATGCATGTTAGCATGGGTAAGGGAAAGAGAGATGGAAAGGAATAGTTATGGAAAGAATGTGTGCAGGAAGTTGCAGCTGAATTGATTATAAAGCCATCAAATAATTGAGATAAATGCTAGACTAATGCTACAAACTTTGGTTAAAATGCTCCATTAATCAACTCCATTAGAGCATGTTTAATTGCTTGTGTTCTTCTGTCATTGGTTTTTTCCTTGGGAGGATGAAGAAAACCCAAAGGAAACATTTAACATGTGCATGATTTTGAGGTCTTATTATAACTATGGTACAAGGCAAAAAGCCTTGTATGGTTTGATCTAATACTAAATAATCAAGTAAAAGCAGAAATGCTCTTTATTCCTTGCTTATTGTTGGAAACTAAAGAGTTGTGATATAATTTGATGAGGCAAAAAAGAAAAAAAAAAAAGGAAAAAAGAAGGTTGATATTTTCTGAAGGGATCACTTTCATGCTTTGGCAACTCCCGTCCTCATACAACAAGTATGCTTAAGCATCAAAATTCCTCACACACGGTATTTGCTCTTTTTTCTGTTAAGACATCCATAAAGAGTAAGGTACCTTAACTGTTTGCAAAGGGATCCAAATTGGCTCCCTAAAGTAACGTATTTTTATTTTGCTTTGGATCACCTTTTTTGTTTTGCTGGTAGTACATGAATGTTGATATGCGACATGGAGGGGACATATGCTTTTCGAAAAGAGCTTTGCTAATTGACAATTGGCAAATGTTTCTTGTTTTGATTTGACAAAACATTAGACTCATTTTTTTTTGTTTTGTATCTTTTGCACTTTTGAAAAGAGGGAATGTTTTGATTCTAATCATTAGAAGAGGAGATGGAATCATGGTTTCGTTAATCACATTTTCTCTGATTTTCAAACGACCAAAAGAAAGAAAGCAATGTGGATTGAGGACTTACTAGAGCATAAAGGAATGGTTGTTAATTAAAGCAAATGAAGCCTTTTAATACTTGGATTTGTTCCTTTTTACTTCCAGGATCATTGATTGACAAAATGGTTGAGAAAACCTAAACTGGACAATCACCTCTATGGCCCTTTCATCTTTGTTTTGAGATTCCAATGTACTGTATTTATGTTTGTTTCTTAGACAGGAAACTATAGCCCATTCACAGCCACTTCCTCTATAGCCTTTTTGCTTTGACCAGGGCCTCATACAGGGAAAGAATTGAAACCCAAACAAAAAGGAAGGAAAAATAAAACCAAAATGTGAAAGAATCTTTTGTTTCAATATAACATTAAAACATATTTGAGTTTTGCATTTTAGCCATAATATTATTTTGTCTTCTAACCTTTTTTTTGTTCTTTCCATTAAGTTCATCATGCTGGCTAAAAATGCAACTGTTAACATTAAAAGCAATGCTTCTATTTTATTAAATAATTAACTATTCTTGTCAAATGTAATGCTTAAAGAAAGCATGATTAAAACACATTGAATTGTTTAGCCAGAAACATAATAGCACCAGCCCCTGTCAAGTGCTAAGAATAAGCAATTGATTTTGGGCAATTTGCAGAGTGTAAAACTCTGGAGGGCAGAGCAAAGGGGCGGAGCATCGGTTCTTTGTTGAAAATTTTGACTGGCAGTCTGGCACACTCTATTAAAACAAAAAAAAAAAAGATAAAGCTCCAGCCTCCAATGCAATGCTCTGTTGTGTACCCTTTCCCTCGATTGGAGAGTGCAGACCACCTGGAAAGAGCAAGAAAAAATAATAATAAAACTACTAGAATAGCAACTAGTAGTATTAAGTAACGTACAGAAAACTTGAGAGCCAACCCGAAAAACAGAGAAAGTAGAGCCAGTGCGTTAAATGCTGCGACGAGGACAAAAAGAAAACAAAAACGAAAAGCAGCAGCAACAGGCCAACAGCCAACAGCCAGCCGCCGACCAGGGCCAGCCAGCCAGCCAGCCACCAGCAGCAGCGCGGGGTTTCTTTCATTTTTCAAAACAAAACAGCAGCAACAACAAAAGACCTCGGATGCGCAAAAAAATAATTGAAAATAAATTTTAAGTAATTTACATTCAACCCCTTCAAAACTTCTCTATTTGCTCCTTTTTTTTTTTCATTGGGACTCGTGCAAATCTATAAGCTTTCTGTTTCTGCTCTCTTCTCTAGTTCTGCTTTTATACCCAGAAAGAACCTCACTTTCCTTCCTTAAACCCGCCATTGGCTTTTTTTTTTTTTAATTTCTTCATAGAAATAAAAATATAAAAGCTACCACATTTTTTTAGTTTAACTCTTGTCTTTGTCTTTTGTCTTTCTCTTAACAAATTTTAGGGTTTAAGATGTGCTCTGCTATAATGTCTCAAGCAGCCCACAGCGGCCCTGGCGCTTTTCTCATGCTACTACACTTTACTGGGACATTGTTTTTGCCCAGAAGGTATTTTTGTTTTCTTTTCCTTACTGTGCTTTTTCAAGTGTTTCTCTTTTTTTTTTTGTAGTGTTTCTTTAGCTGGTCTGGCTGAAGCTTAGTTTATTTTCATTAATTTTTAGTGTTATTTTGTTGTGTTCTCATCTGGGTTTTGAGCTTTTGGGGTTTTTCTAACTTATGTTTGTTTTTTTATATATTAAAAGAATGTTTGGGTTTATTCAAGTCTTGGCATTTTTGCCTATGCTATATTTTGCTCTTCTACTAAAATTGTGGGTTTTTAGCTTGGCATTGTTTATTTTTGCTCCAGTGATAACAAGGTTGTCTTTCTCTGCTTTCTGTTTCTGTTCACATCCTTGATTTTGTGTCGTAGCCATAAGAAAAGGGGGCAACTTTGCTTGTTATTGCTTCTTTTGCTGTTGCATAACTTTAACTTAAAAAGGGAACTTTTATTATGCTGAATAATACATTAGCGCCCCTTTATAACTACAATCGAAGGATGGGTAACCAAGGTGATAATTAGAACAATCAGTTTAAAATATTTGATTGCTTGTGCTCTTTACATTGTCATATTCTAGAGGTTACAATGAGGTTCTTTCCAATTTACGACTGTTTGGTGTGCCTTGTCTATGGAGAAGAAAGTTCTGTATCAGGGACATATATTCTCAAAGGTGAAAATTAGAGCAATCAGTTTAAAATGTTTGATTGCTTGTGCTATATACATTGTTATATTCTAGAGGTTACCATGAGGTTTTTCCTATTTATGACTATTTGGTTTGCCTTGTCTATGGAGAAGAAAGTAATGTATCTCAGGGGACATATGTTCTTAACGCAGTTCCTATTTGTTTTAGTTTATAGTTTTAGGGTATAAAAGGAAAAAATACAGAAATTTCAATGTATATAAGCATTTGATTGTATGATGTCAAGGTCTCTCATTGGAACAGTTTAAGAGTTTAAATTTTAGTGTTGGGTAGAGTGCCATATTGCAGAAGGATATCTAATCAAAATGTTGATATATAACACATTTAATGCTATGCACAGATGTGCTTGTGTAGATTGAGGTCTCTAGTGCTGTTGGATGGACTGTTTGGATTGAGGGACCCCGGTGATATACATGAGCTCTTCAGATTTGACTTATCCCATGTTAATATTGTACAGTTCATGTTGATTTCAGATATTTACTTCCCTTGCAACTTCTGCCATCTTGGTGATGGGAAAGAAAAATACTTATATATAAGAAGGAAAGGTTTAAGTGTTCTCTAAGGTTTGATAGATTTTTGGTATTACTAAATTTTGTCTAATGGAGTGGAACACACCTCTTAAGTCTTATGCTAAGTTTTACTTTAGATCCTTTTCATAAACCATGACTTTTCTACTAAATCATGGAAAAATGGCTGTCCCTTGTTGATATATGGTCATTTGTGGGTTTTGTAGGATTTGCATTGACAAAACTATAGAGTATACATATTCTTCCCTAGTTGTGGGAAACCATGTATGTAGGACTTTTCCCTGCGAATTTCTTCTGGAAAAGAAAAGGGAAGGGGGTGGGGGTATGGGGAGGTGGATGGAGATCTTGGTCGCCTAAGTTCATGGATTGGAACTTTACTTGAGAAGTCATGGGATTGTAGAATGTATGTGTGAGTTAAAGAAACTAATTGGTGGAAAGGTTAACATAAATTGGAAGCGGGTCGTGCAAAAGAAAGGGGGTCCCTCATAAATTAACTTATAATGACTGTATTTAAAGATCTAGGATCTTAGTTTTCATTCACCCTTGCCCCACCAAAACCTTTTCCTCCACCACTAGAGGTTCTTCAATCATACTGAGTTCCTATTTAGCTAGTTGATCCATTTGGATAACAGTGTGGATTTTAATTGTTTTAGTCCATAGAGGGCTGTGGAAGGGAGTTTTCTGCTTGTAGAAGTTTGCTAATAATATGCATTCTTAAAGGGTGAACCATAAGTGATAATGAATGGACTGACCTGAAAGTCACTGCCTGGTGCATTTAGCAGCTTTATACCGTCTTGCTTGGCTTTGTAATACTTTAAATTGTTAAAAATGATAAGAGTATGCCATTATTTTTCTTTGAAGATGTTAGTCATATTATTAGGACCTCCTTATTGTGATTCTAAATTCTTCCAATAAGAAATTCTAATGAACCTTGTGATGATGGCTACAAAAACTATGTAGGATGATGAAGTTAGTTTGGTCTTATGTTTGAATATTCTCGGGGATTGAAAAGAGAGTGATCACAGTGAGTTTTGCAAAATACACTTAGTGTATGCTGGCATCAAGTGATCCAAAAATGTGTCTATAAAGATTTGTTTATTGTAGAATTTGCCCCAGAAGATTCAACTTTTATGTCATCTCTTTGGGTGGGTCTGGTTAGATATCGTTTACATTTTCTAGTGCTATCTTCCTTTTACTGTTAAAATGGATCCATCTTTAACCATGTTGCATAAGGTTGCTTATAATTGTTTCTGGTTTATAATGTTAGGTCCAGAGATGATGCAACCGATGCCTGCTGGAGGGATTTTGCTCTATTCTGACATTAGTTGCAGAAGACTTGCCTTTGTAACGTATTGTTGGAAATCATGGATTGACATACATGAAGTTTGGAATAGGGAATGAAGCCATTGGTCCGTGTAGCATAGGATAAAATTTACTGTAAATTATCGATCTATTTTGAAATTAGTTAGATGATAGAACGATGCTTCAGCTTTTATTTGTTCAGTTCTGATTTTAAAGCCATTAACAATTGATCTGAGATTTCCTTTTACTCGCTCCCACTGCGGGTTGTATTCGCATGAGCACATCTGTTCGCTCCTTAGCTCTTGACTACCAGATGGTTGGAGAAACTGCCTAAAAGGATTTGCCTTAATATTCTGAATCAGTATCTGCTCTTGGCATCAGTTGCAGGCTAAAGATATACTCTTCTATGTCAATGCTGAAGGTGCTACAAGGAAATAGGTAATTGAAACAAGGATTAAAGGGAAAAAAGAAGCATGGTTTAGATCAATGTAGAATATTGTGTATTCTGCTGTTGGTATTGTTTCTCCTTTTCTACTCACTTCTTGCTGGTAACCGTACGCTGCCTGGGGATATTTATGATTCATGATGCTAAACCTTTTTCTTTTTGTGAGAGTTATACATTGATTACCAATGAATTATTACCACAAGTATTTGAACATGAGCTGTTTTGACATCTGAGTGACAGTATGATCATATGTGACTGGTACTGTTGAAAAACAGTCTCATGACAGGACCAGTCAATCGCCATATTGTTGGTGGCCTTCACGCTTGCCGCTTGTGGCCTCTTGACCGGTTAGTGGGCTTTAATCTTGGATCAAAACACTTGTCAACATGGCCAGACGACTTTTCTGTCGGTTGTCTGATGTCTATACCACCACGCCGCTGTTAAAATTTTGAAAAACTTAAAAGAGATTGTAGAATGTTAAAAACACCCAAAAGGAGGAAGATAAAGATGATGGCCTTTATAGTTTTATAAAAGATAATGTTAAAAAATAAATTAAAAAAATAAATAGCATTATTTGAAATTATTACATCATTAAGTTTATAGGTTGTCTTTTACATTTGCTTAAATTGTCAAAACATAATTAACATGAAAAATTAAATAAAACAGTCACCAAATAAAAGAAATTAAATAACTACAATGTAAAAGGGTAAATTTTACAGTAAAGTCAATTAATAAAGACTATCAAATTTATAAGATTAAATTATAGTTCTTAATTTAAAATTTGTAAA
>NW_018397267.1:3445402-3445512 GCF_002168275.2 Theobroma umbraticum | reverse complement strand
CAAGGTTTCTCTGCAAATTAAAAACATAAAAACAAAAAAGGGAGTCTTATCTTCTTTACGCAACTATTAGCACGCAGCAACTCTAAAATGGTAATCAAACAATCAAAATT
>NW_018397267.1:3444677-3445014 GCF_002168275.2 Theobroma umbraticum | reverse complement strand
CCAACATGTAATGTTTGATTCTTATTCACACCAAGCACAGCTTTGACTTCTATACCTCAATATTAACTTCCAAGATTAGTTCATCGACTTTTTTTCCCCTTTCGCTTTTAGAGAAGCATTATTATGAACTTAATTGATCTGTTCTTAATTATGTAGGAACAAAATCTGAGTGAATTTCTAGCCCAGCCCATACATATTTTCTACTCCAGTTCTTACTTATTGGTTTTGAGCTTCGCAACCTTCAAGCAATGAAACTTTCAATAGTGGATATAGAGACATATATGTAATTGAGTAGTACCTGGAAGAAGCCCCATTCTTTGCAAGCGTGGTGCAATTT
>NW_018397267.1:3444040-3444639 GCF_002168275.2 Theobroma umbraticum | reverse complement strand
ACAACTTTTGCATGTCTATGACAGGGACTTGGAACAAAGAAGAATTGGCGTTTGCTAAGAAGGGAGCAGGGTCTTCATCAGTACTGCGCAGATATCTTGATGGAACTTGGATGAGATGCTCCTTAGCCAGTTCTTGGACACAGGGCACCAACAGGGAGGCCCCTAGTTTTGGTGGTTGTGTTTCCATATGTAAAGTTTAATTTGGACAGTGGCACTCTTCCTTCTGTCTCTGCTGGGTTTCTTACAAATTTAAAGATCAATCTGTTAGAACCAGGCTTGTGTATAGATGCGATAGGATTGGTGATTTTTGATTGAATTGTTATATAGGTTGTGTCTTGATTCTTGCCTTGGATGGAAAGGATATTTTGGATAGGGAACGATAGGGATGCATTTGCCGTGTGGTTTTCATTTAAAGCTTGGATTTTAAGTTGATATGGCGCTGTCCTTGTACTCTTATAGGAATTTGATTTAAATTTCTGTTTTATTGAAATGAAATGTTATTTTTAAAAAAAAAATTATGAGAAATAATTATCCTGATAAATGTGTTTAAAAAATAACCATCAAAATATATTTAATTGTTTTTAATTATATTTAATCAT
>NW_018397267.1:3432184-3443743 GCF_002168275.2 Theobroma umbraticum | reverse complement strand
ATAGCTTTTAGTTAGATCAATTCGAAACCTAAATACTAATAAATTCAAGAATTTAAAATTTAGAAACTTAGGGTCTCAATAGGAATTTTTTCAATTTTTAGTTAAAATAAGTATTTTACATAAAAAAATTTGTGTTTTGATTTATAAAAGCATATTAGAAATATTTTAATCGGTGCCCAATTATAAAAAAAATAACAAAAAGAAATGAAGAGAGTTGAGAGGATTTAAAATTTTAATTCGTAAGTAATAACACTTTAGCCATTAAAGTGTATTATAATTTTTCTGAACATGACATGTAATAACAATATTTTGTTAATATAACGTGTAACAATGATATTTTTTTTAATATAACGTGTAATATCTTTTTGTACATAGCGCGTAACAACTTTGTGGCTTATAATATGTTATTGGACATGGTATATAATAATAATATTTTTTTCAATATTGCATATAACAACATTTTTTAACCATGGTGTATAATATATTTTTATACATTGTATATAACAATAACATTTTTTCAATAAGACATGTAACATTGTGTAATGGCATGTAACATCATTAAGGATAATTTTGTTCAACTTAGCTAAAAATAGTTAAAATTATAAAGACGGCTATTTTTGAAAGTATTTTATTTTTAGGGGTTATTTTTTAAGATAAAATACCCAACTCTCTTAAGTTTTAATCGAAATTATACGGAGATCTATTAGTTTTCAAAATAGATACTTCGCCTCAAAACTACAAACACTGTTAACAGAAATAATGAAAAAATAAAAATACTTTTTTTATTAATTTAAAAAATTATTATTATATTTTTTAAAAAAATAAAAGAAAATAAGGAGCACTAATCCCTTGGGAGCTTCGGTCAATTCTCCACCTGGAAAGCCCGATCAGGACTCCTAGGGAGGTTTTTTTCTAATTAATAAAAAAATAATAAAATTATATAATTGTAATTATAAAAATTAATTAAGAAAAAATTATCTTTTTACTTTTATCATGTTAGCAAGTTAACGGAAATATTAACTAGACTAACGGCTGGGCTTATGTATTTAGTAAAAAATAATTTTTTGGAACGGAATTATTAATTTTAAAAATTAATAGACTTTTGTATAATTGTAATTAAAATTTTTAAAAATTAAAATATTTTATTCTATTTTTTTAAATATCCCAAGAAAAATCTTTAGAGAACCGTCTGAGCCTCTAGTTTTTCCGAAAAAGAATATATTATTTTCTATTGTTGGATTGTCATTCTGAAATCCTAATCGTCCACTGATAGGAAAAGCACAAATAATGCCATAAGGGCAGCAGCCGTGCAGGTATAATGAAAGGCATTCTTATCAGCACCAAACACCAATTTACTGACAACGAACTTGGTACTAAAATATAATAAAAGATGATACAATAAAATGGTAAGTAGGGAGAAAAATGAGTAGTGTCACTCAAATTCTATCATGACACTTTGAATGTTGCAATATTATGAAATCAATACATTCAATTAAATTAATACAAAACAAGTAGCTAGTATTTAACTATGAGGTTTTAAGCGCTCCAGTCTGATTGAACTTGTCTCCTCCAATTGTGAGCAAGTAGAAACCAATAACCAGGCTAAGCTCTTCTATTGTTCACCTCCTCTTTTCTCATGATATTCTATTTACTGACAGCATAGTTGCATAAATTCACCTTGAACTGGAGCAGTCGGCAATGCGATCACAATGTTTTGGCATCCTAACTAGTTTTGGCGTCTCAGACGTCAAGGAATGACATTCTCTCGACCTACGTTTAAAGCAGCTCCTTGAAGGAGTCTGCAACACCCTATTCTTTTGAAATTTGCTGGAGTTTCTGACGTGAGAGGGCTTGGGAGCTGGACGCCATTCTCTCATCCAGTTTTCGGGCTGTAAAATAGTAGCGATCGAGACGCTCTCTCTTTCTCTGAGTTAACTGTTGCACGATGCTCAAATGCTGACCCGCAATTCCATTGGTCATATCCTGCAAAAATCCATTCAGCCGTTCTCTTGTTTACATTAACTACAATTTATCAGGGCAACAAGACTTTAAAAGAGCTGTGATTTCAATATTTAGAAAGGATTAAATTTTGGAAGTTGAAAAATATTTTTTTGACTGTTACAAGTGGATCTTGCAATTAATCATTAGCAGTGCCGTGTGGCAGACAAACACTGGGTCATAGAAAATGATGAAGCAATACTCCATGATACTGCCAATATTAACCACAAAAGCATCAGGCAAGGGTTTGACAGGAACCCAAGCGCCATCTTTCCTTATCTGAAGGCCTTCCATTTCATTGATTTGAAGCAGAATGGTGATGCCAACAGCATCTGAGTGAGGGCTTAACCCAATGGCAAGCTCTGGTTGTGGACATGGGGGTTAGTAGTTCATCCTAAATGCTTGCCAACCTTGTTCAAAAATTCTTAAATCATTAGGACCCATTCCCAGTGCTTTTGCCTGGTAGGCAAGGATTTTCAACGAAAGATCTCTCAGTCTGCCGAGTAAGCTTCCATGTCAACTCTGCAAGAACAGACAGCATATCGGTTCAAAGATTTTGGCTTATTTGTAGAAGTCAAGCAACATTATTTTAGTTATTGCAACGGCCATTTCGTCAAACATCCATAACCCCATACTACCAATCCTCTCCCAGCTTCAAAATTATCTTGGATATCTTTTCCTAAATCTAATTTGTCAATCGCATTGGTGAACAGATTTAGACTTATGGCTGAACCAATCGCATACCCTGACAAAGAATAGAGTGCTCATTTCCTAGAAGTGCTCAAAGAACTGTACTGATCATTAAAATAATTAGTAGAGCAACTTAAATTTGATATAAAAATAATTAAAGTCAAATCATTTTTAATTTTTAAGGCTTTGTTTTATTATTATATTTGCTTTGCTAGCTACTTAATATGCTTTGTATTCAAGTAATTATGCTGTGTATATCTCACTGATTGAGAAAGTTATCACGCTGAAATAAGCCTTTATGCCCTCACAAAAGGCTATAGAATTGCACTATACAAATTATGCTCTTTAAAAAAAAAGAAAAATTTTGCAATTCCTATCTTTTTAATTTTTTAATAAAAATCTCCAAAAATTATGAAAGCAAATGGTTAAGCTAGAATAAATATTAATTAGAAAATGACTTTTTTTTTTTGGGAAATGAAAGACCAAATGACTAAAATAGACAATATGCCAATTCTAATGTAATCTATATAATCTGGCAAAAAGAGAAAAGAAAATGAGTATCTACATCACGTTTGTTTAAATGTATATATTGTAGAATTTCTCTATTTGTAACTTACAAAAAATAATTGCTTTTTCATGTCAAACACATTTTTATTTATATGCTTTGGAAGCAAAAATAACATCCAAATTGTATCTAAAAATTCAAAAACACTTCTTATTTTTGAAATAAAAATTTGTAAAAAAATAATTTAACAAAATAAAATTAAGCTTAACTATTTTTAATGACCAATAATTATTTCAATGCGAGAAGATTTGGTTTAGAATCACATGGTATATGAAATACTCTTTAAATACTTAGACATAAAGTTCTTTTAAAAGTTATGAAATTAAAAATTCTTTAACATAAATTAATAAGAATTGACATAAAAACTCATAAAGGCTGAATAACTAAATTTAAAATATTAGACACGTAAATGATAAAAGTTAACTAGTAAGTCAATCAAAAAAATTAATTGTTAATGGAAAATAAATATTTAAATTTTGTATCCGACTAAAATTGGTTTAACATAATACAAATTTAATTTTTATAAAAATAATAATAATAAAAATAATTATAAGTTTAAAAATGGGACATAAATAACTCTTATGTAAAACGGATAACAATTGACATAAAACTTATACAAAGTGAATAACTAAATTTAAATCTTAACGAAATATGTGTGGAAAGTTAACATACAACAATTAAGTAAAAAAACCTCTAATTTTAGTTAAAAAATAAATATTTATTTTATATTTTTGGATTAAAAGTGTTTAACATATATAAATTTGAATTTTAAATAACAGAATAATAAGATCAACATAATTATAGTTCAAAATTGAATATAGAAAACCTGACGTTAAAATATTGAGAATTGACGTAAAAACTTAAAAAGGTTGAAATAATATAATTTTAATATCTTAACGTAAAGATGTATGAAAGTTCACGTAACAAGTCAATTAAGTAAAAAATTCTAACTTAGTGAAAAAAATATTTAAAGTTATAATTTTTGAACTAAAAAGTGTTTAACAATATACAAAATTTTAGTATTTTTAAGTGTTTGACATATAAACTGTAACAATGGAACTTAAAGAATTTATAAAGATGAAAGTAATTAAATTTTAAATACTTATGTAAATGATGCAGAGTTAATGGAATAAGTCATTAAGTAAAAAATTATATAGATGTTTAATTAAAAAAATATTTAAATTTATATTTTGTCCGGCTAAAAGTGGTAACGATATATAAAATTTGAAATTTTTAAATAAATAATAATAGTAATATAATTAATAGTTCAATATTGACATAGAATTAGCCTTGGAAGTAAAATATAAAATATTGACGTACCAAACTTTAAAAGGTAAATAACTAAATTTTAAATCTATTTGAAAGTTAACCGTAATAAATTATTAAGTATAAAAAAATTAATTTTAATAAAAAATAAATATTTATATTTATATTATCCGGGGGTAACAGATATATATGAATGATTCAAAATTTTACTTTTAATATAAAGGAGATAATAAGAATAACAAATAATTAATCATTTAAAAATTGACATAAAAAGGTCTTGACATAAAACTGTAAAAATTAACTTAAAAACTTATAATAGTGATTAATTAAATTTTAAATCTTAACCATAAATGTGTAAGATGTTAACATAATAAGTTAATTAAGTAAAAAAGTCTAATTTTAATGAAAATAGGTATTATATTTATATTATCGAGCTAAAAGTATGTAACAATATACAAATTTAATTTTTAATAAAAATAATAAGGATAAAATAATTATAGGTTAAAAATGACATAGGATAAGTCTTAACGTAAAACTGTAAGAATTAACGTAAAAACTTATAAAAGTAAATAACTAAATTTTAAATTTAACGTAAACATGTGAAAGTTAATTGTGATAAGTTAATTAAGTATAAAAGTCTAATTTTAAATAAAAATAAGTATTTGTATTTATATTATAAAGCTAAAAGTTTATGTAACGATACAATATTAATTTTTAAATAAAAATAATAAGAATAAATAATAATTATAAGATAAAATTGACATAGATAGTTTTAACATAAAACTGTAAGAATTGACGTAAAATTTATAAAAGTAGAATAACTAACTTTTAAATCTTAACGTAAACGTGTGAGAGTTAACGTAACAAGTCCATTAGGAAAAAAAATCTACATTTTAGTGAAAAATAATATTTAAATATATATTCATGGATTAAAAGTGTTTTAACCATATATAAATTTTATATTTTTTAAATAAATATAATAATAAATAATAATTATAGTTCAAAATGAACATAGATAAATCTTAACGTAAAAACTGTAAACAGTCGAACGTAAAAACATATAAAGATGAAATAATTAAATTTGAATCTTAACGTAAATATGTGAGAGTTAATGTAACAAGTCAATTTAATAAAAAATTATATATTTTAGTGAAAAATAAATTTAAATATATTTTTTCAGCTAAATGTGTTTAACGAATATATAAATTTTGATTTTTAAATAAAAATAACAATAAAAATTATTATAGCTCAAAATTATCATAGATAAATCTTGACGTAAAACTGTAACAATTGACGTAAAAACTATAAAGGTGGAATAACTAAATTTTAAATATAAACATAAATGTATTAGAGTTAACGTAATAAGTTAATTAAGTAAAAAATCTAATTTAAATGAAAAATAACTTTATATTTATATTATCGGGTTAAAGTATGCAACGATAATTTAAATTTATTTTAAATAAAGAATAATAAAATAAAGATAATTATAGTTAAAAGTTACTATTGAAAGATTTGACGTAAAGTTGTAAGAATTAATATAAATCTTATAAAAGTGAAATAAAAAAAGTTAAATCTTATCGTAAATATGTGAGAGTTAACATAACAATTATAATATATTTTTATTACATTAATGAATTAAATATAATTTTAATATAAAAAGAATAATATCTTATAGTTAAAGTTAAAAATAAAATAAAATTAAAACTTAAATAACTTTTAAATAACTAAATAAATTTAAAATTATCTACATTGTTATCCTTAAAATAAATAAATTTAAAAAATTATATATATATTTATCTATTAACCTGTTAAATAAATATTTATTATTTAATAAAAATTTTATTTATTGATCTTACAGTAAGATTAGGCTTACTGTAGCGTTCACATGTAAAAGACATATAATTATAGCACAGCACTTATTCTCATAGCATTTATTCTCTCAGCACTTATTCTCTAGATTAAAAACCTAACTTTTCACGTTAAGGAGTATTGCAAGCAGAGCCTAACTCCAACCTCTTTCAGGATGTTCACTTTAAGAGACGGGGCTCGAATCATTTTTCAGATTTTCAACTCTGTAGACATCGACATTAGATTTTCCACGAAGCTCGCGGGAATAGTATCCCTTAAAGTAGTCTGCAACTCCGATTGTCCTGAACAGTGCTGGAGTTTCTGGAGTGATGAGACTCGGTGCTGGACCCAGATCTCCATCCAGCTTTGGATTGTAGAAAGTGGCAACAGAAAGCCTTTCTTTCTCTTGGTTAACAGTGGCACGATGCTCAATGCTACGGTAAATCCCATTGGAAACAATCTGTGGACGGACATTGGTATGTATACAACAAACAGAAATGAGAGAAGTCACGATGGAATCTGCTTAGGCTTTAACAATCTGGTGATTAAATACGATGATGGACACACTACCTCCACAACGTCTCCAATGTTGATGACAAAAGCATTTGGAAGGGGTTCAACAGGAATCCATGTGCCATCTTTCCTTATTTGGAGACCTTCCACCTCATTGATTTGAAGCAGAATGGTGACGCCGCTGGCATCAGAGTGAGAGTTGAGGCCGATGGCACACTCTGGCTGTGGACATGGAGGATAATAGCTCATCCTCATCCCTTGAGATCCTTCTTCAAACAGAGTTCTCATATCATTGGGGTCCATCCTTAGAGCTTTTGCCATAAGGTCAAGCATTTTCATGGCAAGAATTTTCAGTTCTGATGAATAAGCTTCCAAGGTTTCTCTGCAAATTAAAAACATAAAAACAAAAAAGGGAGTCTTATCTTCATCTTTACGTAACTATTAGCACGCAGCAACTCTAAAATGGTAATCAAACAATCAAAATTGTTACTTAGCCTTATAAGGTACATTTTAATTATTTTTCAACTACCCAATTATTGAGAGAGAAACCTGAGTGGGAGAGGAAGATTCGGGAATAGGTGATGTTTCCTCAAATGAGTTGGAAGGGTGAGCATGTAGAACATATCTCCCCAGTCGAGCTTCTGCTCCTCAGACACAACAAAAGCCTGTCCAAATCCCTCAATATCATCTGGTTTTTGCCAAAACTTTTTCTTCTCTTCCATTGGAAGATTGAAGAACTCTTGGATCCCCAACTTCACATTTTCCACCAACGCAGTGCTCACCCCATGATTGATCAGCTGCAACAATATTTACAAGATATAATTTTCTTCCAACATGTAATGTTTGATTCTTATTCACACCAAGCACAGCTTTGACTTCTATAGTTCCAAGATTAGTTCATCGACTTTTTTTCCTCTTTCGCTTTTAGAGAAGCATTATTATGAACTTAATTGATCTTTTCTTAATTATGTAGGAACAAAGTCTGAGTGAATTTCTAGCCCAGCCCATTCATATTTTCTACTTCAGTTCTTATTTATTGGTTTTGAACTTCGCAACCTATAAGCAATAAAACTTTCAATAGTGGATATAGAGGCATATACGTAATTGAGTAGTACCTGGAAGAAGCCCCATTCTTTGCAAGCGTGGTGCAATTTCTCCAACTCCGAGTCTTTGAGATGTTTGGAAGACAACTTTTGCATGTCTATGACAGGGACTTGGAACAAAGAAGAATTGGCGTTTGATAAGAAGAGAGCAGGGTCTTCATCAGTACTGCGCAGATATCTTGATGGAACTTGTATGAGATGCTCCTTAGCCAGTTCTTGGACACAGGGCACCATCAGGGAGGCCCCTAGTTTTGGTGGTTGTGTTTCCATATGTAAAGCTTAATTTGGAAAGTGGCACTCTTCCTTCTGTCTCTGCTGGGTTTCTTACAAATCTAAAGATCAATCTATTAGAACCAGGTTTTTGTGTAGATGCGATAGGATTGGTGATTGTTGATTGAATTGTTATAGAGGTTGTGTCTTGATTCCTCCCTTGGATGGAAAGGATATTTTGGATAGGGAACGATAGAGATATTTTTGCCGTCTGGTTTTCATGCAAAGCTTGGATTTTAAGTTGATATGGTGCTGGTACTCTTATAGAAATTTGTTCTGTTTTATTGAAATAAAATGTTATTTTTAAAAAAAAATTATGAGGAATAACCATCGTTGATAAATGTATTTAAAAAATAACCATCAAAATATATTTAATTGTTTTTAATTATATTTAATCATAACTTGACAAAAATATCCTTAAAATTATTTTAAATAAATTAAATCATTCATTACAATTCTCTCCATCTGTGCTTTTGATTTCTTTCTCTCACCATCCAATTCTCTTTAATTTAATCAATTTCTTTCTTCAACATTCATCTGCTCCTGATTTCTCTTCCACACTTTCAAAATACCAAAAGATGGTTTTAATATGAGTGGCTATTTAAAAATTTTAATTTTTAAGTATTTTGGATAAAACTAAAACGATAAAAATGATCACAGACGTTTGAAATAGCTTTTAGTTAGATCAATTCGAAACCTAAATACTAATAAATTCAAGAATTTGAAATTTAGAAACTTAGGGTTTCAATAGGAATTTTCTCAATTTTTAGTCAAAATAGGTATTTTACATAAAAAATTTATATTTTGATTTATAAAAACATATTAGAAACATTTTAATCGGTGTCAAATTATAAAAAAAACAAACAAAAGGAAATGAAGAGAGTTGAGAAGATTTGAAATTTTAATTCGTAAGTAATAACACTTTAGGCATTAAGGTGTAATATAATTTTTCTGAACATCGTATGTAACAACAATATTTTATCAACATAACATGTAATAATAATATTTTTTTTAATATGAGATGTAACGTATTTTTGTACATGGCGCGTGTAATAATCTTGTGGCTTATAACATGTTATTACACATGACATGTAATAATAATTTTTTTTTCAATATGGCATGTAACAATATTTTTTAACCATAGTGTATAACATATTTTTGTATATAACGTGTAACAATAACATTTTTTCAATATGATGTGTAACATCATGTAATGGCTTGTAACATCATTCAGGATAATTTTGTTCAACTCAACTAAAAATAAGTAAAATTATAAAGACTACTTTTTTAAAAAATATTTTTTCTTTAAGAGTTAGTTTTTAGGATAAAATACCTAACCCTCTTAAATTCTAATCGAAATTACACGAAGATTCATTAGTTTTCAAAATAAATATTTCTCTCCAAAGCTACAATATTGTTAACAGAAATAATGAAAAGATTAAAATATTTTTTTATTAATTTAAACATTATTATTATATTTAAAAAAAATAAAAGAAAATAAGAGGCACTGATCCCCTGCGGAGCACCGGCCAATGCTCCCCTTGGAGAGCTCGATCAGGGCTCCCTAGAGGTTTGCTTTTTAATTAATAAAAAAATAATAAATTTATATAATTATAATTATAAAAATTAATAAGAGTAAATTTTTTTTTACTTTTACTAAGTTAGCAAATTGATAGAAACATTAACAATTAGCTAACGGCTACATTTATATATCCAACAAAAAATAATTTTTTGAAATAGAATTAAAATTTTAAAAAATTAAAATATTTTATTCTCTTTTTCAAAATATCCCAAAAAAAATCTTTACAGAACCGTATGAGCCTCTAAGTTTTCCTATAAAGAATATATTATTTTCTATTGTTGGATTGTCATTTCGAAACCCTTATCGTCGACTAATAGGAAAAGTACAAATAATGCCACATGGGCAGGGGCCGTGCAGGTATAATGAAAGGCATCCTTATCAGCACCTAACACCAATTTACTGACAACGAACTTGGTATTAAAATATAATAAAAGATGATACAATAAAATGGTAAGTAGGGAGAAAAATGAATAGTGTCACTCAAATTCTATCATGACACTTTGAATGTTGCAATATTATGAAATCAATACATTCAATTAAATTAATACATAACAAGTAACTAGTATTTACATATGAAGGTTTTAGCCTCCACTCTGGTGAACTTGTCTCTCAATTCTGAACAAGTAGAAGCCAATAACCTGGCGAAGCTCTTCTTGTTCACTTCCTCTTTCTCATGATATTTATTTATTGACAGCATAGTTGCAGAAATTTTCACCTTAACTGTGAGCAGTCGGCAATGCCGGCCGATCACATGTTTCTGGCATTCCTAACTAGTTTTGGGTTCTCAAGACGTCAAGGAATGACTTTTTCTCGAGCCTACGTTTAAACAGCTCCTTGAAGAAGTCTGCAACACCTATTCTTTTGAAATTTGCTGGAGTTTCTGGAGTGATGAGGCTTGGAGCTGGACCCATTTCTCCATCCAGTTTCGGGCTGTAAAATGTAGCGATCGAGAGCCTCTCTTTCTCTGAGTTAACTGTTGCACGATGCTCAATGCTACCGTAAATTCCATTGGTCACTATCTGCAAAATCATTCAGCCATTCTCTTGTTTACATTAACTACAATTTTATCAGGGCAACAAGTACTTTAGAAGAGCTAATGATTACAATTTTTCTTTTTTGAAGATTAAATATGTGATGTATTTATATCAAAAGAGAAAACCCATTTACACAAAAGAAGAGGGAACTTGACAAAATCAGACCAGAATCCTTCTCTAGAGATGGTGTACAAAAATTGGCTAACAAAAATCAAGTCTTGTATAAGAGATTTGACAGCAAAAACACAGCCAAAAGACCACAACCAGGCTTGAACCAAAAAGAGGCAGAGGGATAAGTAAGAGAGGGGACATAACTGCTGTGAGTCTTTCATCCTCCTGCAGGTCATAAATTTTTTCAGAGAATAAGAGCTCAAGAAAGCTCTCTGTCACAGAGGCATGCATTAAAACCCAGCAACAAGTAGCAGCAGACAAAGAGAGGGCACCATCCAAAACAGTTAAGGATAAAAACTTAAAAGATCATGAATTCTATCAACCCTTGATTTAGCAAGATTGTCTGCAGCCTATTACATGACCTTGGGAAGGTGATTACATTACTAGAAAGGATTAAAATTTTGGACGGTGAAAAATATTGTTTTTGACTGTTACAAGTTGGATCTTGCAATATAATCATTGGCAGTGTGGCAGACAAACACTGGGGTCATAGAAAATGATGGAAAGCAATACCTCCAT
>NW_018397267.1:3431567-3431994 GCF_002168275.2 Theobroma umbraticum | reverse complement strand
CCTAAATGCTTGCCAACCTTCTTCAAAAATTCTTAAATCATTAGGATCCATTCCCAGTGCTTTTGCCTGGTAGGCAAGGATTTTCAACGCAAGATCTCTCAGTTCTGCCGAGTAAGCTTCCATGTCATCTCTGAAAGCAAAAGACAGCATATCGGTTCAAAGATTTTTGCTTATTTGTAGAAGTCATGCAACGTTATTTTAGTTATTGCAATGGCCATTTCGTCAAACATCCATAGCCCCATACTCAATCCTCGCCCCAGCTTCAAAATTATCTTGGATATCTTTCCTAAATCTAATTTGTCAATCGCGTTTAGTGCATGATTTAGACTTAATGGCTGACCAATCGCATATCCGCTGACAAGAATAATAGGTGCTCATTTCCTAGAAGTGCTCTAAGAACTGTACTGATCATTAAAAATAATTAGTA